>NC_079436.1:35177068-35292068 GCF_903798145.1 Danio aesculapii | reverse complement strand
CTTCCCATTCACTTTAAATGGGTGACGTCAGGCGTTGCCGAACTGCATTGTGGATCCGTCGGTGCCGCTTCAGGCGGTTGCTCGCTGCAGAAGTTGGGACTTGCTGAACTTTTCAAGCGCCGACGGAAGCGTCAGCCAATCAGATCGCTGTATGCAAATACACCAACTCAGGCAGTGGCCTATTGCTGACTAATTTCATTGGCTGACACTGCAATGACGATCACGTCGGCCTTAACTTCAGACACGCCCTGTCAAGCGTTGACGCTGTTAGTTGACGGCGTTAAAGAGGTCAGCAGGGACGCTCAACCAGTAGTCTGTGTGAGTCCTAATGCTATAGTAAAAGTGAAGGTGACACCATACTGTCAGTGGGTGCCGTCTTTCGGATGAGAAGTTAAACCGAGGTCTTAGCTCTCTGTGGTCATTAAAAATCCCATGGCTATTCTCGTAAAGATCATGGCCTTCCAATCATCCTCATCCACCGAATTGGCTGTATTACTGTCTCTCCACTCCGCCTATAGCTGGTGTGTGGTGAGCGCACTGGCGCCATTGTCCTGTGGCTGCTGTCGCATAATCCAAGTGGATGCTGCACATTGGTGGTGGTGTGGAGAGACCCCCTTTCATGATTGTGAAGCGCTTTGGGTGTATGGCCATACACAATACATGCACTATATAAAAGACACACATTCCATTACATCATCTGCATAGCAATGATAAGATATAACTTTAAAACTACTAATAATCTTGCTGATAGAGAGCATATATAAATTAAGAAGAAGAGGGCCAGAGTCTGACATACGAGTTCCTTATTTTACCTGTTAAATAAAAATGTATTTCTGCAGCTTATAGGCCAATATCATGATAATACCATACACCGTGACAAAAGCTTCAGTAATTTAATACAAACAAGAAAATCTGATACATCAAAAACCTATTACACAATGTGATGAAGTAAATCAAACCATCCATCCATAATAAAGCAGGGATTAATAGTGTAAAAAATAAATTTCTTCGGTAGCAAGCAATGCTTAGTGTGCATGCTAATTATTCCTTCTATTTTTGGCAGAGAGATCACGGAGTCTCTCAGATGTGAATAACAGAGAGTGCTGCTGCACCTGGTGCCTGGACATTCCAGCGCACTGGCTTTTCCCTGGGACGAAATCAAATATGTTCTGGAAACTAGGTAGCAACGAGAACATGGCCCCAGGAAACAGATGTGAGGGGGAGAGAAAGAGGAGAGAGGGAAAAATACAGAGAAGAAGAGAAAAGAAGAGGGTGGGGGCAGCTGCCTGAGGAGATAATGTGTGACTGGAAATACAATGAGCAACTTCTCAGTCTCTTTTCTTTTTGCTCATTTCTTTCTGTCTCTTTCACTGGGAAGCCCCTCTGTCAGCCTCAGCAGACAGTGCCGTGATTAATCATTGCTGTGATGGTGTAGGATTAATAAAGAGAGCAGCTCTATGGTGCTTCGGGAAGTAAGCACCGAGTAAACATACAGAGCATGGTAGGGGGCAACTGTTTCATTTTTCAAGGGCTTATTGCTGCACCTGTGCATGTCAATCGGAGAGTTGCATAAGGAAACATCACTCCTATGGCCTCAAGAGGCGCACTATGACTGATGCAAGCGGGTGCAGTGTTAGCAATCTATGTCAGAAACAGCTGTTCAAGATGAGTAGAACCGGAAGGGTCACTATCATGCTGTTCTCTGGATGGGAGTGAGGTTTAGGATTTAAGGGTGTTACGGAGACCAGCGAGTAAGAGCTGTGCGAGTAAACCTCAGTCAATTGGTCTCAAGCCTAGACCAACTGATGACAGAGGCTGTGGTCTTTATATTTAGTAAACTCTCCTCTCATACTGAAGAATCAGAAAGGAAACATTAGTGCCTTGACTCAAGTGGGAGAGAAGTTTGGTGGGCCTGTGAGTAAACCACACTCCTTGGCTTCAAGAAGCGCACCAGAATCTGATGCAAGATGGTACAGAAACAGCAGTTGGACTCAGAGCAGGGCAGGTCCATGACCCGGATTTCATAAATTTTCCTTCGGCTTAAGTCACATAGCCCTCGCCGTGGCCGTCACTGACGCGCACCTCTCAAAAATTGTAACTACACGTCGCAACGACGCGCAGCGCAAGCTCTGTGATTGGTCAGCTTGGTAGCGCTAGCGAGTATGGGTGGGACAGAGAGCCATGCCGCACCAAATAGAACAGTGTTTAGAACTTTAAAACACATAGTGGTACGCAGTGGCAGTTCTCGACTGGTGTGTGACCCCCTCCAGAGTGATTGTACAGGTCTGCTACTCGACCCTTCAGTGTATTCACGTTACTAACTTGGTGTTTTGTGTTGGATGTCTTTCACCTATTTAATGACACGTGGATCTGAAATATAACGCACGTCTAAGAAGGTGGAAGTCCAGAACACACCCACCAACTGCGTAATTGTCACAGACCAGTAGCAGGGGTGTTTAGGAGCCAAAATTAATAAAGCTTGCTTTGGTGAGCCATTTCAGACTGCCGAAACAAACTAAAGAACAACTTTGTTTTGGCCAGATTTAGTTTGAAATGACGTTATTTCAGTTCGTTGTTTGATTTTGTTTGAAGTGTACCAGGGCTATTGGGTTTAAAAGGTGGACTAGCAGCTGTAGTCTTTAGCATCTTTGCAGCAAGTTCACCTCCTATAAAGGTAACACTTGTTTGAAGGTAGAACAAGAGGCATTGCGTTGGTGCCGTGACCCTGATTAGAGTGATTAGAAGGAAAGTAGTCGTATCACAGATGTTTTCACACTGCATCTGTTGCAGCATTTTGTCACTGCTGTGTTTACACTCCAAGATGGATGGGCGACAGAGGGATTTACACTGCATGACTTTACAATAGGAGAATTGCCAACAACTTTGTCTCAGTCCACAAACTACGTCTTACAACCAAACACACGCGAGAAGTGACATGAAAACAACGCAATGTCACATAGTTTATCTTTTGTTATTAACTACATAATGAGAATGAAGCATTTAGTGGGGTAGAAAATGTATTTATTTTGCTCACCTGGCTGAAATTGGTTTTTGGAAACTTTTTTTCGACCCGGTTGTGATATTGCTCAGCAGCACAAACAGACATGTTTGTCAAATTAATGTTTGTCAAATTCTGCCAAATTTACACTAGTTTTTGCCCCATTTCTTGGGTCAAAGAGACTGAAAAGACCTCCCCCAACCTCCTGCTGGCCTGCAGATACCCATAGGTAATCGCCGATGTTATTTTCAATGAGAACACATTTCACCAACAGGTCCAAATATTTAGCATGACATATATCTCACAGGTGTCAGCAACTCATCTGCGATTCTCTCAGATTGCGTCTTTGATAGTTCACACTGTGTGATTGTTACTCACGTGAACAATGAGTTCATGAGTCAAAATTGAGTCAAAATTGGGGCTAAAACCATGCATTCTGAACTCGGCATTAGGGGCTGGGGGTGAGTGTAACAGAGACCAGCTAAGCGCTGTGCAAGTAAAGCTCACTTTCCTGGCCTCAAAAGCTGTACAAGTGAAAGGTGCTATAAGGCTTGGTCTTATAGCACACCCAACTCCCATACCAGAAACACCCATTCAAATCCTGAGAGTAAGGCAAGTACAGCTGAAGAGGTTACATTGGTGCTGTGACCTGGATAGTAGTGAGTTCTAGGGAAGTAAATGTTACAGAGGCCAGCTGTTCAAGTAAAACCTCTATAAAATCTTTCATTTTATTTAAAGGTTAAACTTAGAGCCCTTATATACTGTTTAAATCCATCATAGAACCTGAGGGGCTTGACTCTAGACAGTAAATGCCTCCAAATTGTTTTGCTTTCATATTTTTTGCTGAATTTAATGAGGAACTCTTAATTTATTGATACATTCCAAATCATACTACAGCATCCATGTGGATGTTTTTTTGACTTGTGTGCTACATGACCGACCTTTTTTTCTTTTAAAGCAAACAAGTATGATGTAACCACAGGAAATTTTCTTGGTATTCTTGGTACTTGCTGCTTGGCTCACAGTTCTCTGCCATTTTTAATTGATGGCTTACATGGCCTCATGGGATAGCAAAGCATCTGTAATGCAGGCCAGCTAGTAAGAGCTGTGCAGGTAAAACTCACTCTTCTGGCCTCAAGAGACATATTAGCACTTCTGTGCCTAAGACTTTGGTTTTAATCTCACTTGGAGCACAGCAAATCAAACCATGAGGGTTACACGTCCACCAGTCAATCATTTAAAACTAATTTGCTTACTTTCTAGCACAGACCAATCATTTTACTTTGTAAAACCTTAACATCAATTGATCAAAGATCACATAATCTTAGAGAGGAAAGGGTGAATTATTTTAAAAGATTTGGAATCCATTTTTTAATTTTATTAAAACAGTACCACATGATTTGATTTGACAAGTGTTTGTTTTTCTCAATTGGTTTACTGTATCTACTCCGTATATTTATTTATGTTTATTTTATTTATTTATTTTTATATACTGTGTGTAGGTTTTACTTTTAAGTGTATTTGCTGCTTAGTTTCACTGTTCTGTATTGTTAACCTTTGAAAAAGCTAAATAATAATATAATATAATAAAAAAAACCTTAAAATATTGTTAGGAGCCACAAGTATTATTTTACTTTGCCTGTATATTGGTAGTAAAAAAATTAATCTAATCAATCTAATCATTTAAGTTGACGTAATGGGGTATTTAATTAACTCATTACCTTCAAAACTGAGTTCAAAACTCTTTCAGTAAACTTTGAGTTAATAACACTAATTTGATAAAGTTGACTGTTGGGTTTTACAGTGTGTGAAATTATGTATAATATATTTTTCTCCATGACTTGTAAGACTTGTTGGACATTTTCAATAAATAAGAGGGTAAGAAATGTTTTATTTATTGTGGTTTAAAAAAATACTGAGATAAAATCTTAACAGCTGCTTGTCATGGGCTTCACAGGGGGCTTTAGTTACACGATTCAGTCTTAAATGGGGTTCTTCAACTAACTAAAGTTTTCCGTGGAATTACCTGATTTAAAATGAGCATATAGTGGCACACCAGAGTATGGTTTTCAGTGACAAAATGTATCCTACATGTATGTAATGTACAAAATGTATTCCTTTGTTTTTAAGAAATATATACATGAAAAGAATTCTTGTGCCATTAACTAAAATAGCCACATGTAAAACTAGACTTGACAGAAAAATTGATTTCTTTTTAATTTATAAGAGTTGTATAAGTATTGACTTATGCTTGAGGTCAATGCTTATACACCATAGGACAGTTTTGGCTGTATGAATGTAAAATGTAAAATATGTAATAACGTAGCAGCTTTTATAACAAAGAAGTCCATAGAAGACAAAAAAATTTAAGGATTTACGGCATTTTAAATGAAGACAACACTAATTGTATTAATTTGTCACGCATGACAGTGAAAATGCAACTTCACGTCAACAACTTACAATCCCTTTCAGGATCAACCCTATTTGCCATTTCAAAACCAGGAATAACAAACACTGATCTGTGCCATCCAAATAACTGTCGGTCCATGAAGTTTCCATTGCTACCCTATCATTTTTTAGCTCATCACAAGATGAGCCAAGAAATGACCATGTTGTCATCTACAATGCCTGCAAACACGACTCAATCTAATCATTCACACGTCATGTGTCTCATGCAGTGTCTCATCTCTGTGTTTGTACCCGATAAGATCCTCCCATTATCAAGATGGAAAAGTGTCTTCTCGACAGAAATGCATCTTTCAGACAGCAGCATTCCGGCTGTGGTTGGCTGCTTCAGAGATACTCTCTAGAGGAAGTGTGGACTCATTTGATTTCTTCCCATCAGCCGACTGCTCAAGCAGTCCCTGAATGAATAAAATCTCATCTCTGCTCACATATCACAGTGAATTCCCTGCCTCTAATGTACCAGGCGAGACAGCAAACTGTTCTGTGCAGACTTGAGAAGGACGTTGATTTATATTTATAAAGGTGCAATGTGTCTTGAGCAACAACGCGGTGCCTCGCGATAATAACTGCGAAGAGAATCCAGACATATCAGTCAAAATATATCAGAGTAATAGCACAGATAAGTTGAATTCCTGCTGTATCTTTCCTCCCATAAAACATTCCCTCACAAGGCAAGCTGCCAGTTTTTATGTTTTTACAATAGACAGACATCAGGGAGTTCCACTTGTCACTTCCCATAAAAACTAATATTATCTGCTGGCCGGCTTTAAGAGCGCTTGTATTTCAAAGATAATCCCCTGTAGTAATATCTCTCACTACACATGGCCTGAGAACATTAGAAATCACCTAAGAACACAGTAAGAGCTTCGCTGTGGTTGTTCAGTGGACCCTCTGTGTTTCTCGTCCTCATGCTGTGCTCGTCTACTTGAAAAGGTCACCCATACAGACAACGGCACTCCAGACGCACCTCATGCCTCCCACTCACATCACCTAGTGCTGCTAGCGATACTGCGTAGGCACTGACACTCACACACATGCTAGCATAGTGCTAGTTCAAAACCTAGACAGCAGAGGTATCAAACGTTGGGCGGCAAAATCACAGGTTTTATATATGATGCCTCATTTAATAAACAGCATCAGTGTATTGTTTGTGTATTAGACAGTTCCATAATGCATTGCAACATTCTTTGTAGAAAAATTCTGCCTATTCAATTCAATTCAATTCACCTTTATTTGTATAGCGCTTATACAATGTAGATTGTGTCAAAGCAGCTTCACATAGAAGGTCACAGTAAATAGGAACAGTGTAGTTAAGTTTGTAGTGTTTAAGTTCAGTTCAGTGTGGATTAATAATCACTACTGATTATTAATACTATATACAGCGCTCAGCGTAATTGAGTACACCCCATTTTGAAAATGAATATTTGTATATATTTCTTAGTGAATATAGGCAATGTATTTTGGTGCATTTAAACAAAACAGATTTATTAAACATATATATTTATTCAAATAATATTTAAGTAACCAAATATATTTAGAAATTGAAAGATAATGCAATTAAATTCAAGAAAAAATCTAGCAAAAAAATTTATAATAAATAAATAAATGACAACCTACACAATTTCAGCTTAATTTTTCCATTTTTTTTTTGCTTCTCTTGATTTTTGCTCTTTTTAAAATTTGTATTTAATATTTTTCCATAACATATAAATTTGGGTGTACTAGTTCTTAGACCGTTATCGTAAGTAATTTGTCAGATTAGCTCCAGATTTGGCTTCAGTACTGACTAATCTAATTTATATGCACAAATATGATATTGTAGAGCCTCCTATTAAAAATTTGAATTTAAAAGACAGATTTGTGAGGGATACTTATATATGCTGAGCACTGTACCTGTCTGTTGATCTATACATCTGTGTTTATATGCCATGTAATTTTTATGTGTATTATGTGTAATAACTTTAACACATATTGAATATATAAATGTATTATATACTATATGTGTGTGTGACCCTTTCTGTGAAACCCGACTAAAGTCGCATAATAAACAGTTGAGAAAGAGCATTAAAACAAAGTTGTGAAGTCATGAAAATGACAGAATATGCAATTTCTGTGTATTGCTGTAAATGATAGATTAAATAACAAGCTTTTGAGACACAGTACTATATTTACACTTCTAACATGATAGATACAGAAATTAATATTTTAATCAATGTATTGTTATTTTGAGCAAAAAACCAAAACAAAACAAAACAAATTAGAGGTTTGCTACCTAAACACTGATTTCAATCATCTCTGGGTTAACATTTGGTACAGAAATACCTCCTGATTCATATATCATTCTGTTAATAAATTCCTTTTATTACATTAGAGACAACAAACAGACTAATATCTCTTTACAAGTGCGAACGTCAGGAAGGACACCATGCGACTTTTGGCTTCATCACAGAAATTTCAAGAACAGTTGATTTTGTTTAAAAGCTCAATATGTGTCAAGACAACCTGCTTATTTTATGTTTAGTTCGTTTAATGACTGATTCATCACAAAAGAATTTGGTTAGACAGCATACTGCTGATGGGTTGATGAATTCCCTGTAGGACAGGTCAGCTGTTATGAAGAATGAGGAACAGAGAGTGGATTGTTTAATCCTAATATTACAACCCCAAATCTGAAAAAGTTTGGTCAGTATGGAAAACGTAAATCAA
This sequence comes from Danio aesculapii, assembly GCF_903798145.1. Taxonomy (NCBI): domain Eukaryota; kingdom Metazoa; phylum Chordata; class Actinopteri; order Cypriniformes; family Danionidae; genus Danio; species Danio aesculapii. The sequence goes on along the minus strand of NC_079436.1, from coordinate 35,283,898 downwards.
AAGAAAGTAGTGATTTCCAAATTTATTTTAACTTGAACAAAATATTTCACGTTTTGTCTGGTCAACTTATTTTCATTTGTAAATATACATCCTTACATTCCTGTCATTCAGACCTGAAACACATTCCAAAAAAAAAGTTGGCACAGGAGCAGTTTAGGGTTAGTAGTCAGGTAAATTGGTTAAATAATGTGATTTGAAACAGATGATGTCAACAGGTGATTGTAATTATAAGTAGCCTCCAAGAAAGGTCTAGTCCTTTAGGAGCAAAGATGGGCCGAGGATCACCCCTTTGCCAACAAATACTTGAGGAAATTATTGAAATGTTTAAAATAAATGGCTGTTTCTCAATTCCAAGAATGCAGAGAACGGACTCGTGCTCTCGTGAAGACCGGTCTTGCCAGGTCTCCTCGGAAGAACAAACTTCGCAAGAACGCAAGAACACAGAAGGCGTCCTGTGAGAAATGAGATGCTGCGTTCTTCCTGATGGTCAAATGACCTTTATGCGTTTAGAACTGAAAATGATTTAAACATTACAGCATTCATACAACGATTTATTATTTTTTCCCTTTTCAATATATGTATAACATGCACAAAACCCTTACAAATATACTTTGCACAATACAAATAAAACAGATTGTAAAACAAATTTCAGTAAATAAACACCCTTAATGTGTTTATGCCTTTATTAAGATTTTCATGTTAATGTTTACTTTCACCGTCTCATTAAGGGAAACTCCTGAGGTAAATAAGTTATATCTCTGAACATTAACAATAAATCTAAAAACAATAAATCTGTGCTTCCCACATCCTTTAACCCATCGCAATGACTTATGGGACTTCTCGAGCGAGTTTGGTGCTTAAGTCTGCACCGTCCTCATTATCAAGAACACAGAGAACTTTCATGCTACCTCCGTTCTTGTGGTCTTGAGTTTTGGAACTGAACTTTAGCAGTTGCTGATGACTTTACATGAGAACACGAGGATGCAAGATTGCTGAAGAACGCATATTGAGAAAGTTCCTCAAAGAAAGAAAGTTCCTTCAAAAGTGCATAACAAAATTAAAAGATTCAAGGAATCTGGAGGAATTTCTGTGTGCAAAGGACAAGAGCGCAAGCCTAAGCTGAACAACCGTGATCTCCGATACCTTAGACAGCACTGCATCAAGAATCCTCATTCATCGTTAAATAATGTTTGTTGTATTGTCTGCAATGAAATACAGGTCAAAGTAAATTTAGAAATCACTTCTTTCATTTTTATTTGTGTTTTCTATAATGTCCCAACTTAATTCTGATTTTGGGTTGTACATAAATCTCTGTGAAATTGCCCCAAATTATTGCCCGGATATTTTTTTGGAGAATAATGAGCAAGACTCATTCTTTGGCAAAGCTGGGAAGAAATTTGAAGGAAGTTTGTATCATATAGGCCAGAGTTTCCCAACCCTGTTCCTGAAGGCACACCAACAGTACACATTTTCATCCTCTCCCTAATCAAACACACCTGAAACAACTCATCAGAACATTAGAAGAGACTCCAAAACCTGAAGTTAATGGGTCAGACGAGGGAGACATCCAAAACATGAACTGTTGGTGTGCCTCCAGGAACAGGGTTGGGAAACACTGATATAGGCTATCCCTTTTTTTTTTTTTTTACAAAACTTTAAGCATTTTACTATAAATGTGTCATATATTATTGAAAATGGGAGAACCCACCTAACTTTAATTTGGTATACGACACAGAGTCAGGATAATTATGGTTCAGATGTGTTGCTGAAATATGATTTTCTAAAAAATGATTTTCAGAATTTTTGTCTGAAATCAAGCAAATATTTGTCATGGCCTAATTGTCAATATTACAGATGTCAAGGTTATATTTTCACATAATATTCTTTACATTGTGTAGAATGAATTTACGTCACAATCACCAAATCACAACAATTATTTAGCTGGGTTTACACAGAGAGGATATATAAGGCGAAATTATATATATTTCCCAAGTGTTGTTATACAGGCAGATTTTAGTTTCAACATATCTTTTACATAGTAGTTTTAATAACTCATTTCTAATAAATAATATATTTTATTCAGCTTAACTGCTGTTTAAAAGCTTAACTAGTTTAATTAGGCAAAGTTGCGTTATTAGACAACTCACTGGACAACAGTGGCTTGTTTTTAGCCAATAAAAAATATTAAAGAGGTTATTAATAAAATAAAAAAAGAATAAAAAAGCTTTTATTCCAGCCAAACAAAAATAATAAAGACTTTATCTAGAATAAAAACAATATTATAGGCAATACTGGGTAAATTTTCTTGCTCTGTTTAACATCACTTAATAGAACAAATATTGAAGGAAAAAAAATCAAAAGGAGGGTTTATCATTTTGCCTTCAACTGTGTATATTCTTAATGAAATAAGTTAGTGAATAAGTCAATAAAAATGACTCTAAATAGCCTAATATTTGTTATGTATTTAGAGTTTATTAGTGCTGTGCCATTATCTTAGCATGATTCGAACATCACCCTATTATAACACATACACTATAAGGTCAGGACACACACACACACACACATACCAAAATGTCAGGTCAGGTACAGTAACACCTCTCAGCAACACATGACTGGACATTTCCACTGTGTGGGACCGAGGGGGGTTATATTGTTGTTTCAGTATTAGTTTACTGTTGACACACTGAGGGTTTGACTGGTTAAATTGGTGATTGTTATCAGCTTGAAAAAATTACGTAGGGTTTTGCACCGTCTCATGCAAACACACTCAAAACAAACCTATACAAACATCTGTATACTGAGCTTAACGTAGGAGTGGAAATAATGAGGGGAAAATATATACATGGAAAACCCATAAAATGTGTGTTTAATACCCTGTGTTTGTGGAAATTAAGCCATTAATTAACCAGCTGTCCATTTTAGTTTGGTTTTGGCAGTCCTGTAACTCGGTATGTTCAGCATGTATGGTTGGTTAAAGCAAAGAACATTTTAGCATTGTTTTCATGCTTTATTCATAAGCAGAGAAAGTCAAATAAATTCCCCAGTAGGTTTCTTGTTCTCTTTAGTTGCTTTTTTCCTTCACTATATAAGAAAGAGCAGCAGAGGGTTGAGAGATGTCTGCTTTATGACTCTGAGGAACAGGGGAGTTTTTGGAGAGACAGGCACGGGGCAGTCCCGACCTTACTGAAAAATGGCAAGAGACTTGTCTTACATTCCACACTTATGAGATATTAGGCCTGCTTTTTGTTTGATTATTGATTGATTTACTTAGAAAATAAATTATTTATTTAACTAAAATAAGTACATTATTTATTAAGTTATTTAGTTAGTTGCAAATTAAATATATTCTCTTACAATTATGTTTAGTTTTTGTTTACTTGTATTTGTTTTTAGGAAATACATTCATTATTCTTTCTTTTAAAACTAAATTTATTTTTATTATTATAAACGTACTTTATAAAAATAAATACATTATATATTTATATTAAACATGTTGGATTTTTTAAATAAATATTGTTATTCATAAATTTTTTCAACTTAAACATAATTTATTAATACTATTTATTTTTATAATTTAGTTTTCCTTATTTATTTATTATTCATTTTTTATTTGAAAATAAACTCATTTTATTTATTTATTTAAAGAAAAAATGTATTTGTGTATTTATTGAAACTTTTAAATGTAAAAATAAAAAAAAATTTCAATGCATGATTTATTTGCTTATCTGTGAAATAAATAATTTATTAATTTACATGAATATATATATATCACTATTTTAGATATAATACATTAAATAAATACCATTCGTTTATTTTTCTAAAAATCCTACATGTATACATCTTTATCAATTCTGGTCATGACATTTTAAATGAAAAACAAACTTAGCTAATTTATTCATATTTTATTTATACACACAGCTAACTTATAATATATTGTAATATTCATTCATTCATTTTCCTTCAGCCTTAAGGATGATTTATACTTCTGCGTCAAGCGTACGCTTATGCTATGGCGCAGCCTATTCGTTGACGCAAAGCCCTCGCTGTGGCCGTCGGAGATGCTGACGCGCACCACTCAAAAAATGTAACTACACGTCACAACGACGCATAGCGCAAGCTCTGTGATTGGTCAGCTTGGTAGCGCTGACCAGTGTTGGCAGAGATGAGAGCCGCGCGAGCCCGATGCAGTGAGTGTTTACAAGGGTGGAGTCCCGTGAAGGAGCTCCGGATGGAGACTGTTGTTTTGTGTTTACCTTATGATTAAAGTTGTTGCACGTCTGCCAATTCCAGCCTCAAAATGAGCGAGTTTGAGCCACTTGTACATTAAAAAACAAAACACCAGCGAAGAAACTCGACAAAGTATAACATAAACACCTACTGCCAGCTAGCATTTCTGAAATGTTATTGCAGAGCAACAAAAGCAGCGCACGGAAGTAGAAATGCACGGCTATGCGCATTGCATGCATCGTGGGTCACGCCGATCACTTGACGCAGAAGTGTAAACCAGACTTATGTCCCTCATTTATCAGAGGTAGCCACAGCAGAATGAACTGCCAACTATTCCAACATATGTTTTACACAGCGAATGCCCTTCCAGCTGCAACCCAGTACTGGAAACACCTATACACTCACAATTATACACTACGGCCAAATTAGTTTACTCAATTCACCTATAGCCCATGTCTATGGACTGTGGAAGGAAACCGGAGCACTCCTGAGGAAACCCACACGAACACGGGGAGAACACGCAACCTCCACACAGAAATGCCAACTGGCCCAACCGGGACTCAAACCAGCAGCGTTTTTGCTGTGAGGCGACAGTTGTAACTCCTGAGCCATCGTGTCACCCTATATTGTAATATATTATGTTTTTATTTGTTTAGGTTTTTTTAATAATCAATTTTTTTCTCTCTCTCAGGCCTTGGTAACCACTACATTTATTGTACTCTTACTAAGAACACCCTGTTCTTCATCACTTACTCCTGTATTATTATTATTGTCGTCAGGTAAGGCCCCGTTTGGGTTTTCCTCTGACTGAGTAAAGCACTCATCCTCCACCCACAGTCTCACCTCCCTCTGCCTCTCACTGTGAAGTGCTCCCTCGATTACACTGCAAACCTCCAGAAGCAGAAGTCAGCTCCACTGCTCTGAATGTCACCTCTGAAATACCCCGGCAACAGATCAAGCATAAACACCCACATTCTTCAGTCAAACAACAGCTCAGAAGTCAACAACTGACTGGGTCTAGCTAATAACAGTAGCGGTTAGCAATGAGGAGGAGATGAATTTAGGGAAAAAAGACTCTCTTGAAGTGGCAAATATTCTTCCAAGTATTGAATTCACTTCTGTTGTTTTATTCAGACAGTTCAATTCATTTCAATTCAAGATTGTGTCAAAGCAGCATAACATAGTTCTAGTAAAGTCCAGATTTCAGAGTTGAAGTTTAGTTTAGTTTAGTGTGGTTTAAATTTTACTGCTGAAAGTTCAAACACTGTAGAGACAGTTGTGACATATTAAAAGGATAGTTTTCTCAAAAATGAAAATTTCCGCACCATTTTTTCACTTGAATTTATTTATGTTGAGCACACAGGAAAATATTCTGAAGAATATTGGATAGCAGCAGCCATTGACATCCATAGTAAGAACAAAAAACACTATGGATGTCAATGGCTGTTTTTCCCAGCATTCTTCAGAATATCTTCCTTTGTCTACAACATAAAAATGGAGGATGAGTAAATGATTACTGAATTTCATTTTTGGATGAACCATACTTTAAGTTCAATAAGTTATAATAGCTGATTAAGATATCACAGTAGCTATGTTTCCATCCAAACTTTTTTATGTGCATTTTGGATGTGCGCAAAAAAATGGTTTATGGAAACGCCGAGATGCGCATCAATTTGGAAATGCGCATTAAAAATGTATGCTCATAATGGAGTATGATAAATGATAAGAAATTGATATCGATATTCAATAAGAAAAGATGGGCATAAACTACGATGGATACACTTTTACCTAACAAATTCCAGGATGCGCATTAAAAGGTCATGTGATTTTGTTATAAAAGATCATGTGATGATAAAGATGTGTGAGAATAGACAAACCTACAGGCTGAGCACAACATCTGAAACGTTGTTTTGGACATTCTAAAATGCCTTAACCATTTCAGTATTATATTATTCATTACCTCCAGAACTGTGCAGAGAGTCTGTGCTCCGTGTCTGATGCCTTCAAACGCCACCACACGTTCATTGTGTGTTGGCATTGTCTTCTGAGGCGCAAGAAAATTATTAAATAAAGAAAAGATTCACGCAGCTTCTCCTACTGCAGCAAAATCCATCTTTACTGTTGATATTTGGTGCCAGTTTATCAGGAAGTGACGATTTTGTTCTCTGTCACAATCACCAGCGATCCAGCCTGTGCAGATCGCTGGTAAACCCACAGTATTGCATAGAACTACAAATCCTCCATTAAATGAACTACAAGCTCCAGTCATGCACCACTTACACACCAGGCCTAGATCCCCATGATGGCAGACACACAGCTGAAGCTACTCATACAGCACTTATACAGCACACACACACACACACACACGTCAAGGCTGAGTCTTGTTGAACTGTTAGTGAACATTACCACACGGTTTCCTTGCCTTGCCTTCTGTGTTTTCGAACCTTGCTTTGTTTTGTTTGTTTTACCTTGTCTGCTGCCTGCCTTCTGATCACTCGCCCGTTATTTTCAATAAGAATCTGGATTTGCCAGTATACATCTGTTTGCCCCTGTGTTGACTGTTGCTTGCCTGACCATTCTGCTAAATAAACCTGCATTTGGATCCACACCCCTTTGTCAGCGTCCCACTTCACATTACATTCTCTGTGACTCATTGGATGGAAACGCTGCTTTATTCGCATGGCTTCTATGCGATAATCTAGTTTTGTGCATACATAGCTATTGTTAAAACTGTAACTATACCTTTACATTTAGAATTATGAGAGATTTAAACTTTCTGTCTTTGTTTCAATGTTTGTAACTGGCACATTACAAAACTGACTTGTCATTATGCTCGTTGCCTAGATGTTCTATTTTAAAGTCGGCATGGTAACATGGTAAATCATTAATCCATGCAAGTTAATCTACTGAAAAAAATGTTTGTTTTGGTAATCTTATACCAAAGACTGGCCATTTGCTTTCTGCATGTAAAATTTGAAGATCTTTCAACTTGACAGAGTGTAAAAAAATGCAGTGCTCACATGTACAATGCTTCAAAAGATTACATTGAAAAACAATAGAAAAGGAAAATTGGAAAGGAAAAAAATATAAAAAAAATATTATTGGTTTTGTGATTCAAACTGTTCAGAATGGTCATTTTTTTGTCATTTGCCACTTTTAATGTTTGTGCTGTTGATTGGTTATTGTTTTTACTGATCATCAGCTGTTTCAAAAATGCTCTGAAAGTAAAATTATAACAATATTTTCATGTTTTTAAACAAAATCTGCAACTTTATCTAGTACAAAATGCACTGATTTACCTACTTTGTTCTATTTTATTATTATTATTATTTAGAATAATTATCTAGGCTGCACGGTGGCTCTGTGGTTAGCACTGTCGCTTTACAGCAAGAAGGTCGCTGATTCGAGTCACAGCTGGGCCAGTTGGCAGTTTCTGTATGGAGTTTGCATATTCTCCCCATTTTGGTGTGTGTTTCCTCCGGGTACTCTGGTTTCTCCCACACTCCAAAGACATGTGGTGAATTGAATAAACGAAATTGGCTGTAGTGTATGAGTGCGTGTGTAAATGAGAGTGTGTATGGGTGTTTTCCAGTACTGGGTTGTGGCTGGAAGGGCATCCGTTGCATAAAACATGCTGGAATAGCTGGCGGTTCATTCCGCTGTGGCGACCCCTGATAAATAAGGAACTAAGCCAAAGGAAAATTAATTAATTAATAATTAACTAAAGTGTATAGGGTGTTTCCCAGCACTGAGGGTTGTATTCTCAGGATGGGCATCTGCTGGGTAAAACATATGCTAGGGTAATTGGCAGTTACCTGATAAAGCAGCGAATAAGCTGAAGGAAAGTGAGTGAGAATAATCATCTATTAAAATAACGGCATATTATCTCAAATGTCAAAGCTTCTGTTTAGACAATGTCACAAATTACTGTTACACCCGAGACTGTGTTGGAGGGTTGTATGTGTTTTTTATCCCCTTTGTGCCACTGCTTCCCTCTTGCTCTCTTTTCCCGTCCTTTTCTAGGTAGCCCTACCTTAATTGGACATGCCACCAGCATGTGCTAAAATAGATCCCGGACGAGCCCCCAATTTACGCTACATGACCCAGATGTCTAGGGGACTTTTAGATTATTGACTAAAATTCAATAGCTTTGACTCACCAAAACAAGATATTATGCTTTTTGTGTGTGATAAAATATGGATGTCAAACAAAAACTTTGTACTTTAACTTTGAGGCAAAGTACAAAGAGTGGTGTCTCCCAGAAGTAAATCTCTTTGTCTAAACACGCAGGAGAAACATAAATCCACCACTGTATTTATGCTCAGACTTCAGGCCTTTGGCTTTAGTGCTGCTGTGAGGTGCATCTGGGATCCAGGCTGCCATAATAATCAGCAGGGAATGTTTTGGGAAAATCCCCCTATCTGTTACTCTGGAATGTCTTATTGGTCTGCCATCATATCTGAGCCTGTATAGAGAGACCGTTCAAAGAAAGACAATGAAAAAGCTTAGAGTCAAAGGACAGATGTTGCACTTTTGAAATCTTTCAAAGCTGTTTGCTTGTCCTCTTTCATTTTGGGTTTGTTTGTTTCGGCTGGAAAAACAAGGCAAAAGCATGCATTTTGAAAAGCATTCTGATTACCTTTATATTAATAACAATCATATTTCCATTTGCGTCACAATGATATATTTCCAGTGCAGATGGTGAACGGGAGTGGGTGATGCTGACAATAAGTTATTAATAATGCACAGTTTAAGCAAAGAGCAGCCATGCATGTGTCATGTTACACATAGTTATTATCGGATAGACTGCGTCAGCCATCTGAATCAAAGCACACGAGAAATGTGTCTTTTCTCTGAAACATTTTCTGTCTGTATAACATTAGAGCGTAATAAAAATAAATAAAGCCCATTTTGTCATAATTTCGACTTTGGCATAGTTAAGAGTTAAGCACGTCATACTTTCTAATTTTATCCCATAATTATGACTATTAAAGTCATAATCTACATGATTCTAAGAGTCCTAATTATGACTTAAAAGTTGAAAATGACAAAGTTGTTTATAACTTTAAAAGTTATGATTACGAGATAAATAATACATGTGTCTTTTTATCTCAACTATGACTTTTGAGGTTATCATTTCACCTAGTATGTCAAAATTATGACTTTTAAGTTAAATTATGATTTAAAAAAATCTTTTTAGCTTTTATTTGAATGATTAACCTCATTACAAACAAAAAAACTAACAAATAGTTGTACAATAATATATTAGCTAAAATATATTAAAGTGGTGGTCCACTATGATATCATATTTTAAACATTAGTTGATGTGTAATGTAGCTGTGTGAACACAGAGATACATCTCTGAATGTTATCCGCTCAAAGTTCAATGCAAAGTAAGAAATTGGCTTTTACAGATTTAGCTTAGCAAAGCCTACAGCAAACAAAGTTTGGGGACTACAAAAAAATACATCCGGGTTAGTGAGATCACAAATGCTTCAGGTTCCATGCATTCACCACAGGCATACACCCAGAGCAGTGTAGGGGCGTGGCCAGAGGCACTGTAATGTTAAAGTAGAGAAAGCTAAAATGCCGTCCAAATGCTGCTATTTCCACAGAGCTTACAATTTCATTTTAATTATGTTCCAGAGAATTATTAAAAAATATATAGCTCTAGCATTTGACAAAGGATAGCTTCCAGAATCTCTTTCAGTTCAGTGCTGAATTTGGCTAAAAACTCCTCCAATCATAATGGACTAAACTGTGGACTGTGAGCTTGTAAGTATTTTTATTTGTTAAAATTGATCTATTACATGCATAGTGTCTAGCGGTAATGGTATGTTGTAGCAAGGATGTAAACAAGAATGTAAACAATGGGAAATGTTGTTTGGAACCGCTAACAATGTAGCTACAAATTTATATTTATCAGACAAACCGCTGTAAACAGTGTCTGTAAACACTGCAGTGTCTCTCTATGCGGCTGCTTTCCCTGCATTCTGCATATCAAATAAACTCACAAAAGATATGTGAAAGTTTCAAATTACTTACACATGCTTATTCCAAATATATGTGAAAGACACTGATCAGATTTTATTTTAGAGAGCAGCCATGAGGTTCAGCTATATCCTCTTCATTTTCTGTCTGATTCAGGCTAAAACTGATACGGCTAACATCTACTCTGACTGACAGTATTTACACAATAGCAAAGTGTGTGCTATTAGAAGCGTGATGCTTTTTCTAGTGAAGTGGATCCGATTTGCGAATCACAGCACATTATGTTAGCTGACCAATCAGAGTCTTGTGAGGGCGGGCCTTTCGGTGGAACAAGGAAACATGGCAGTCGTTTTTATCTTAGCTGAGTAGCTGTACATAATTAAAGTAAAATATATGAAAAAAATAATGGGATTTTTTTTTTTTTTTTTACAAATGAAGCATGAGCACACATTGCTTTGCAACTTTAAAACACAACCAAACCTTAATAATTCACCCCCTTTAAGAAACATATTTGACATTTTTTATGTGTTTATTGGCTAAAACATATTTGAAAAATAGTCGCTTTGACTACATTTTATTTTAATGCATTTTTGTGTATCTGAAAACGTAGAGAAAACATTAGCAACAATGAACAGCAAGCAGTAAGAGGTGTCCACATCCTTGGCTGCTGTACAGAGACGTCTTTCCTGCAATATTGATCCCATTAGTTAATGTTTTGATCGAATGGCCCTGCTGCTGACACATCAGATCCTGAAAGTCAAGGCAGAGCTAAACAAATCAGTCTTCAGAGCGACAGCATTGACCGAAATCCAAAGAAAACAGTGTTAAAAGTCAAACAACAGTCTGACTTACCACAGTGTGACTTTCATCACTTGTGAAATACAGAATAATCATACTGAAAAGGAAGTTGCTTCTCCACACTTAACCAATTATACATGAATCGGTTCATTCACACCTGATTGTAAACTGGTTTAACGACAGACCCCTTTTCATAAACAAATACGCCCTTATTATTATTATATATTTTTTGCTGAGACAAACTATGGGGGCTTTCCATGAAAATTCTCCAGTCTTACATACAAAGCACTGTTTATCTGGCCCTGCCCTGTCCAGAGGAAGCCCACAACATCCCCCTTCTCCCACCACCCATACAATCCAGGCTTTTGTCAGGAAACACTGAACAAGCCAGCAGACAAGGCCCTGTTTGGTCTTCAGAGTCCCGCCATGTGGTGGAACAGAGGAAGTTACTAATTAAATCCAGTCGCTAAACATCAGCAATTGCTCTTTCACTAAGTTTGACCACTTCCTTTGTGTGGATTACCATGAGGTTTTCCTTAAAATACCATAAAAATCTAAATGGACTTCTAGTCTTTGTCTTTCAGCTCATGCTAATGGTTCTCAACCACTCAATAAGTTTAAAGTGCAGGGGAGCCTAAACATGACTTACATTTATTTAGCTGAGAAATAACACTCTTAAATAAAATGCAAAAAAAAGAGACATTTAAAACACATTATATTTAAAAGACATTATACTTAAAAATAGAAAAGATTTGCATGCAGACAGCAATATTGTCAAAAGGATCCTCTTTCATATGGATGCACAAAAATGGCTAAAAATGTTGTATTATGCACGCCAGGCCATTGGCTGGTGACAGGGCCATTTAATCAAAACAAATGTACTTTAAATAATAATAATAATTCCTTTGCATTTTTGAAAAGTTTTGTGAAAGGGCAGCAAACAGCAAAATGATCCTTAATGGACATGGATGCGCAAAAAAAGACTAAATACGCTGTATTATACATTCCAGTGCAGTATTTGTTATTATTATTCCTTATATTTATATTGCGCCTTTCTGGACACTGAAAGCCCTTTTCACATTTTTGGAGGGAATCTCCAGACAAATTCCTTCATTTTGTCCCAACACAAACCAATTAAGTTAACCGTTTTATGTTCAATCCACTTAAATTTGTAAAAATGATTAAGTTGTCCCAAAAAACCCTAATAATTGTGTTGTTTTAAATAAGTAGTTTAAACAAGCAGCAAAAGTCTTTCTTTTTTTTTAGTGTGTATCATTTGAATGAGTTGTTGACTCTAATGAACAGAGTCAACTTAAGTCAGAGGCAGTCAAGTTCACAAATTAAATGTTGAGTGCAATTTATGAACAAATTTAAAAGGTAAACTGCTTGTTAACTGCCATCTTGTGTCTGGCAAGGTGACAGATTCTTATTTTCAATATAACCTTTTACTCAGATTCATTTAAGAAATGCAGTGGAGTAAAAAGTACAGTATTTTGTTTTGAAATGCAGTGAAGTAAAAGTTTCCAGAAAAATAATAATCCCCCGATAAAGTACAGATACTTAAAATATGTACTTAAAGTTCCCGTGAAGTGCTTTAAATTGAGCATTTTTATTCAATGTTTGTCATAATCTCAACAGAAACATGAAGAGAGGGTGGGACAAAATGTAGCTCCTCCCTTAAAAAAAAAACAGCCAATAGCGTTTTGTTTTATCACCGCTCTGCCAGTGAGAGTGGTTGAGCTCAAGCACATCAAATGAAAAGCAAATGAGAAGCATCTTGAGGAGGGGGGGGGGGGGGGGGCATGTCAGACACTAGAGAGCATTTCACCTCAAACTGTATTATGAGGTGATGTGAATAAAACTGTTCATTTGGGCGGAAGTGACAAACTAAAAGCCTCACATGTTTATATCAGTTTTATATCTTATATATCACAAATTTTGTCACTGTTTTGGGGCACACTAGCTTTTAGATATCCTAAAAACGAATAATACTGATACTAACATCTAAAAAACATAGGACTTTTTCATGGGACTTTTAAGTGCAGTAGTCACGTACAAATTCTTACTGTATTATCACAGTCCACCACTGAATGGAAGTCACCGTGAGGAGTTCAAACAACACTGAATCCCATTTACTGTCCCTGTATGAAATAATGTCCCTGGCAAAAGAAATAAAGTCACGAGTTTAAAAAACTTGAGGACAGAATTGTCATTATTTGGGGATGTACTGTGTCTTTAATAGTTCTCATGCAAGTAAACGCTATGAGCTATTAGCTCTTCGTTTACATGCAGTGTTTATAGAAGGGTTTCTCGGTTTATTTACACATGCTGGATCATATGAGTGAAATCACCTGGGCCACAGAGTCACAGTTTGTGTTACTCAGCAGTGACTCTCAGTCAGAGGGGGCAGGGAAGGGAAACTGTGAGGCTCAGCCAAGGAAATGGAGGAAGCTGTCAAAAGGAAACAAAAACTCCCATCTGCCTCCATTTTTTGGTGGTTCGATCCGAATGTGATTCACTGGTTCTTCGACTGAATATGGAAATACTGGCAAGTGGGTGACAGTGGATTGCTCAGTCAGAGTGAGAAACGCACCCCTGCTTTTACTGTTACTTTTTACTCACACAGGCTTACTCAAAACTTCAAACAAACACACCGTCAGGTTATGAGAGCTGTGGGATATTTATGAGAACAAGTCAGATGCGTGAGTTAAAAAGCGAGACTTTCAATTCATACTTCTGTCATGGTTTACAAGCTTTTGGGTTGGATTTAATCAGTATTACTTTTTCACTTCGGTTCCCCAAAGCTCTACTTAATTAGGGGGAGCAAAAATCCAGTTTTACCTGGGACAGTCCCATACTTCAGCTGTATTTTTAGTGTTCCGATTCATTATAATTTTTTTTTTTGTCCCATATTTGATTTTCCTTAAAACAGTTCCCTTAAAAATGAAAAATAAAAATCATCTCTCGAGTGGTTCTAAAGTTTCTTATCTTGAGCACAAAACAAGATATTCTGAAGAATGGTGGGAAAATAAACAGCCATTGACATCCATAGTATAAACAAAAATAAAAATACAGTAGTAGTTTATGTAAAAACACAGTCAATGGAAGTAAAAAGAAAAAAAAATACTGTCCTATAATTAATCGTAACCAATCACATCAAAGTACATTTTGAAGAACAAAGTTACCTGAGTGTTAAGAAAGTGATGTACTATAGTCAGGTTTGTAGCTGCGGGGGTTCGGGTGGTTCAAAAGACCCACCCCTCACTGACAAAGGTCCAGGATTTATCCCATACATGATCTCATTTGTCCTATCTTGACTTTTTTAGCATAACAAATTGTGAAATAACCATCGAATGCTTTAAGACTAAGCAGAATCCTCTTTTGGCTGTTGCTTCAGAGTGACTAAGGAAAGTTAAATGTGCTGGCCAGTTTATGTTTGCCTAATAAATGACAATAGGCTAGTTTTTAATTTAAAACTTTCAGCATCCTTTTTTCTAATGATATATGACGCAATAAATTTGTATTTGAAAAATAAGTATTATTCTCATATTTTTTTCTTCCAAATCTTTAGGAAATATTTTTGGTACATCAAAACGTGTGTCTGATGACCATCTGACAAGCTAATCCAGCAAAAAATAGTGCTTAAAAAGTGTTTAAACCTCATAATTAAATAGAAAATAAGGCGACTAACTGCAAAAAGGTCCATATTTTCACCACCCCATATATATATATATATATATGTATATATATATACACACACACACACATATACACACACACACACACACACACACACACACATATATATATGCATGCAATATACTACGCACACCCACATGTTCTGTAAATGAAACCCTGTGCATTTGATTGTGATTAAGAAAAGGAGTTAATCTGATACCATGATTAAAGTCAATGAAAAATGCATCAGTGTAAGTCTTGAATAATGCAAAGAAACAGAATACTTTGATATGATAATGGATCAAAATGCTAATTTGTCTTTTTTTTTTGTTAACCATGTATTAAATGTCCTTAAAAGTAAGAATGTCTTGTTTTGTAGATTATTTTCTTATATTTTTGGGAGAACATAATTAAATTTTACAATAAACTTACACCCAAACATCAGAGGTGAAACATATTTTGACTAAAAAGATACAACTTCAACTTCATTAGAATAAATTACTTTAATAAATCTGTAGTGTGACTTTTCAAATATTATTTTCTAATATTTTGGGAGAACATAATTAAATTGTTATGGTAATCTTTCTACCCCAAAATCTGAAGATTTTGACTAAGAAAATACAACTTCAACTTCTTCAGAATAAGTAACTTGAACATATTTGTAGTGTAACTTTTTATATAGTTAGATCCTAATTTAAATTTTTAATTATGTTGTTCATGTCATTCCAAACATAAATGGGTATCATCTGGAAAACAATGTTTATGATAATTAAAAATGTTCATTCATTGAGTTTGCGGTTAAGCTTAAAAAATGCAGCAAAAGCCAGTCGTTTCCATAAAAAAACTCACTATTCAAAACAAAAAAAATGGTTCATGAATGCGAGTTTTGTGTTTTGACAT
This sequence comes from Danio aesculapii, assembly GCF_903798145.1. NCBI lineage: Eukaryota > Metazoa > Chordata > Actinopteri > Cypriniformes > Danionidae > Danio > Danio aesculapii. The sequence goes on along the minus strand of NC_079436.1, from coordinate 35,268,304 downwards.
TTAAATTGGAGAGAGTGAATAAATGAAGAATTATTCAATTATACAGTTAAAGGTCTCAATTAAAGGATTTTCTCTTGGTCAACAATGAAAAGGTCTCTGTTATTTCAGCTCCTGATTAAATACAGGCTGATCCAGCACTCCTTTAAATCTTTCAGCTGGGTGACATCATTAGACCTGAACTACATAGTATTTAAATTGTGTAACACTAGAGCTCTCAGGATGTCGGATACAGATAAAAACGTTAAACTTGGTGCTGAATTTCACATTGTGTGCTATTAACTCAATCAATCACGTGCATCTAATTCACGTGTAGAACTAGATTACGTTAACCAGTGGAGAGGCTACAGAGAGGTCACTCAACCACTCAGATGACTGCTGGTCCAACTAATCAGATGAGCCAAATAGTTATTTGTTGTGGGAAATGCACTGAAATGCATACATTTAGGCAATATTTTTGTCACCTTGCAGAAATAATTATTTTTGCATAAAATGTCTTTGGTGAGAGCCGATCATGCAGTTGTGTTCTTGTATTTCATGTTGATCGCTAAATGCAAGAGCTGTCAGTCTGAGGGATTAATCCAATACAAGCGTGTTCCTGCTATAAAACAGTTCCTAATGGGTTATTACTCACCGTCTCCACCCACCTGAGGTGGAGTTTCTATTGGATTAATGTACTAATGTTTTCAATGACATCATCATCATTTTCATCATCAACAACATTATCATTATCATGAAGTGATCATATCCTATATGTATTGTAGCTTTAGCAATGTAGGATTATCTCAAGATTTGCATGTCTAGTTACATTGTGTTTGCCCTTATTTAAAATAAAGAACACACTCTAAATAAATATATACGATTCTCAATTGTTTATAAATGTTTTCTGAAGCTAAAAATATAAATGTCTCCAAAAATTAAATAAAATGTCTCCCTTACATGTCGAAGTATGATTACTTTCAGTATTATTTAGTCGCTTCTTGAAACAATTATGCTTGTATTATTGTAGTGAGATCTTCTCAACAATCTGAGTAGATTGTTTGACAAACATTTCAGATTACATCATACTTTTGACCTTTTTCCCTTTTAGCCCAAAAGCAATACCACATCATTTTTATATCTTTGCAAAAGCTCCGCAATTTGACTATATACTATCAGAGTATAAACAGGAATCAGAGAGTGAAATTCATTACCTTTTAAGACCTTTTTAAGACTCTTTCCATACATTTTAAGACCTTAAAACCACTTTAGGTTTCAACTGGTGAGATTTTAACTTACAGTATATTTACTAAATATTAAAGTAAGATACTAATCCAAAACTAAAACATTATTCATATTCTGAATAAAGATCTATTAAATCTAGCTAATTCAGCAGGTTGGCGCCTATAGAACTGCAGAAATACTGATGTTGCCTTGGTTACCGCAGTAAACAAAGCAGCATGATGTCAAATCTAGTAGGATTTCATTGATTTCATAAACTACACAGCATCCCAATATTTACTGATTTAATTCAGGCAAACATTAGCATACAACCATGCAATGCATAATCAAAAATTATATAAAATTGAATACCTTGAAAATAGCATTTTTAGACTTTTTAAGAGCCTTAAATTTCTCTATATTAATTTAACAACTTTTAATACTTTAAGACCCCACGGACACCCAGACTATACCTTTATACACTCAACTGAGTTGAGTGTTGTCCCAAATGACACACTAACAGCATCATTAAAAAAAGTTTTGCTAGCAAAATCCAAAATAAAGAAATCCAACGTTAGCTCCTCCCCTTTTGCTATGAAAACAAAGCTGCTACGACTAATCAACATTCAGTTCTGTTTTTCGGTAGAATGAGTACATTATCTGGATATTTAAAGTGCACTCATTTTTCTTAGAATTTTCAGCATAAATTGACACTATTTATATCACAAAATATTCATAAGTATACAATTTGGGATGCACCTTTTTATTTATATAGCACGTTATGGACTGCTTTTAAACATGAAAAATGTGTCAGAGCTTTCAATTAGAAGCACATTTTAGCTATTCTGTAAACAAGCTCTTTCCCAGGAAACAATATTAGGTTCAAATTATTTTTCCTTAATGTTAACATTAAATTAAATACCAATAGTTTTTTAATGCTCTTTCATCCTCCAGAATTTAAGATGATATATTATTGTGTTTTTTCAGTTATAAAAACATTTTAGTCTTATGTTATATTAATGCTCTTATATCCAATTCTAGTTATATCTAACGACCTAAATAAAACACTAGATTAATGTTCTGAGAACATTTCCCTAATGTTCTCTGTAAATTCTGAAATCATTCTTAAAATCAAACATTCAAATCCTCCAGATTTTGACAATGTATTTTTTTGTCGTTTTAATAATTTTATTCAAAAGATCATGTTAATATATATAATGTTATATTAATGTTATCAGTGTTCTTTAAATAGCTAAAAGAACATTCCATTCACAACATTTTAATTAATTTTTTTCTATCAACATAAAAAGAATGTTCCAGAAACTGTATTTTAATATCTTTGGATGCTAACATTTACACAACCTTTAAGCAACGTTACTGAATGTTTTCTAAATGTTCTCTGTTAGCTGGGTCAGTGTTTATGTTTTACACAAAAAAAGGGATTTGTTTCAAAGATGGTGGAGAAACAGAGCCACACCCACATATTACGTAATCACCATGGACCAGCGGCAGTTTGAAAGTGTTTACCAGCAGAAACAAATATTTCTTTTCTGTAAAATTCGCTCGAAAGTAACGTCATATTGACTTGATCATGTTCAGAATAACGCTTCAATTATATCGTATTCTTAAATCTTTGGAAACCATTTGATGACAAACACTCCTTTTTCTTCAGAAGTAGTTCTGTACTATGACTATCTGCTTATAGATTCCCAGAAAAGCAAGTTCTTCCTCTTTAAGCACTGTTTATTTATGCTTGCCCCCTAGCTCTCAAAGGTCTTGCCTTTTCAACTGCCTCCATCATGTGAGATTTTTTTTGCTTGACAGCACTTTTGAAACTCCACTAGTTTTCTGACATGCCTCATTCGAAACATGTCCAGACATGCATAAGTACATCTGTCGTTTATTTGCAACTTCCTCACAATTGTCCTTGTGTTTCGCTTGACTAAGAACAATGGCGTTTAGCATGTGGAAAGATTTGTACTTATTGCGACAACAGCAAAATGTCCATCAGATACGTTGTGAGATTGTTTCAGATGATTCTCACATGGAACGTAAAGATATTTTTTTTTTTAAAAAAGACATAGCTAGTCATGGTTTCATGAGTCAGAGATGCGTTTCATGAGCGGCTTGTGTTTGAACATGACTGCAGGCCTCTTTTCCTCTCGATTGCAGTGGAAACAGATGGAAACAGATGGCTCTGCCTGATACCACCCACTGGCAACCAGAGATCAGCACCTTTTCCTCTCTATGAGACAAGAGATCAGTGGGACACATTAAATCCCTTTGTGATGCAGTTCCATTGCACTATTGGAAACAGGGAGATAACCATATTGCAAAACATTTTCCAAAGAAGGAAATTTTGTATTGCTTTCAAGAAGTCTCTTCCACCACACTGAAAAAAAGGATTCATTGGATTTACTCAATTTTTTTACGTAAGTGGTAGCAGACAATTTATTGGGCTGAATTTAAACAAGCAAATTATATTTAGTAATGTTCAATTTAATTTGTCTGTTTAAATTTAGCCTAAATAAATTATTTAAAAACACTTACCTTAAAAAAACAAGCAAATTCAATTAATCTTTTTCAGTGAAAGGCTGCATTTGTTTGATAAAAAAACACATACATTACCTGACGAAAGTCTTGTTGCCTGCCCAAGTGTTAAGAACAGCAGATAATAACTTGACTTCTAGTTCATCATTTGGTATCAGAAGTGGCTTATATGAAAGGCTTATATGAAAGGCCTCTAGATTAAGCTTATTTGACCAAAACAAAATATGATCATGCCTTGATTTTTAATTATTTCATTAGGATAGTAAGGTCTGACTTTGCTTAGTCAATTAACAGAAATAATGTACAGTATAGAATAGAAAGTTGTGGTCCAGTGGAAAAGGAATTCATATTGTGTATGACTCCCATGAGCTTGGAGGACTGCATCCATCTCTGCAATGACTCAAATAACTCATTAATAAAGTCATTTGGAACAGCAAAGAAAGCGTTCTTGCAGGACTCCCAGAGTTCATCAAGATTCTTTGTATTTATCTTCAATGCCTCCTTATTCTTCTTACCCCAGACATGCTCAATAATGTTTGTCTCTAGTGACTGGGCTGGCCAATCCTGGGGCACCTTGACCTTATTTGGTTTCAGGAACTTTGATGTGGAGGCTGAGTATGAGAAGGAGTGCTATCCTGCTGAAGAGTTTGCCTCTTCTGTGGTTTGTAATGTAATGGGCAGGACAAATGTCTTGATACCTCAGGCTGTTGATGTTGCCATCTACTCTGCAGATCTTTCACACACACCAATACTGAATGTAAGCCCAAACCTTGATTTTTTCTTCACCAAACTTCACTGATTTCTGTGGGAATCTTGGGTCCATGCGGGTTCCAGTAGGTGTTTTGCAGTATTTGTGATGATTGGGATGCAGGTCAACAGATGAGAAATCGACCTTCTGCCACTTTTCCAAATGATCAACTAGAAGTCAAGTTATTATCTGTTGCTCTTACAGCTGGGATTGACAACAAGACTTTTGTTAGGTTGTGTAAAGAGAAATATTATCAAATATTCTCTGCATTTAAAATAAATGCTTCTAATTTTTATTTGTAGTGTAATCTAATGAATTGAATCAAAGCTGAATTTACTCCAGTCTTTGGTGTGACATAATCCTTCTAAAATCTATTATTATGAAGATTTGTGGGGTTGCATGGTGGTGCAGTGGGTAGCACATTCGCCTCACAGCAAGAAGGTCGCTTGTTCGAGCCTCAGCTGGGTCTTTTGGCGTTTCTGTGTGGAGTTTGCATGTTCTCCCCGTGACCGCGTGGGTTTCCTCCGGGTGCTCTGGTTTCCCCCACAAGTCCAAAGACATGTGGTTTAGGTGAATTGGGTTGGCTAAATTGTCCGTAGTGTATGTGTGTGAATGAGTGTGTGTGAATGTTTCCCAGTGAAGGGTTGCAGCTGGAAGGGCATCTACTGCGTAAAGCATATGCTGGATAAGTTGCCGGTTCATTCCACTGTGACAACTCCAGATTAATAAAGGGACTAAGCTGAAAACAAAATGAATGAATGAATGAATGAATGAAGATTTGTTGTTCTCTGACAAAATTATTATTGTTTCTCAGTCATTAAGAATGAGTCTTGATTTGAAAAAGTTCAAAACTATATGAATTAATTTTTACATTACAGAAATTGTACAAAGTGAAAAAAATATCTTTACAACAACAATTTAATGTCTAGATGAGTGAATTAAATACAGTTGTATATAATTAATTATTTGGAATGCCATATAACACAAAACTTTAAAGCAGCCCAAAAGTTTTCAACAGTGAAATAATAATAAATGTTTAATGAGCAGCAGATTATAGAATGAATGCTGATGGTTCATGCGAGACTAAAGATTTAAAGACTAATAATACAAAAAAAAAAAAAAAATTAGACTTTAATAACAGGAATAAAAAAAAACTGTAAACTAAACTCAATAAGATTTTTTTTATTATGAATTGTAATAACATTTCACAATTTTACAGTTAATCCATTAAAAAAAAAAAAAGAAATATATATATATATATATATATATATATATATATATATATATATATATATATATATATATATTACAAATTTGGGGAACCAGATAAATGCAGCATTGGTGAACAGAAAAGGAACAGAGAAAAAAAAAAAATCAAACTTACTAATCCAAAACTTTTGACTGGTAGTATTTGTTACAGGTAAAAAAAATGCACTGGACATCAGCCACAGTTGTTAAGTTGATAAGCCAATCAGACCACTGTGGAAGGTTAAAATAAAAGGCTTTCCATGACTACAAGTAAGTTCGTGGCAGAAATCCAGGTTGTTCAATGCTGTGTGTGAATGATTGCCTGGCATGTTCAGCACGCCTGCCCATGTAGCCCATTTTGACAATAATTTACGGCCTTTGCTTAGAGATGCACTCGCAACAGTGAACATGAACCACAAAGTGACAACATTAGTTGAGAAGAGAATTGCTCATTGGAATACTACAATATTCATTTTACTGCAGTTGCTGAACGGGTAAGGACATTTAGGGTAACATTATTGGGGTTAGTTAATTCTACATATTAAAGAAACAACTTGGTAGTTTTTTGCAATGATTTTGGCAATCAAATTAATGCTTCTGTTCTGTTTTCATAGACTTTAATTTTACCTATTGGAAATTTATAGAGGAAATTTACCTATTGATTTTCTCTTTAAATGATTTTTAATGGAATATGTTGAATCCACTTACCATATTTACTGCTTACAAACCTTTACAAAAAATAATATTGCATTCATTTGTATATTTATTTCAAGGATTTCTGTTATTTACAATGTATATTTCTTTCTGACAAAATTTGTAGAAGTTAAAAGAGCCATAGATTACATTGATTCAACAAGTTGTTCTCTGATACAGAATGTGGCTTAGGTCAGCTAAAGAAAATCTGATTTATTTATTTTTTTGCTTTATTTATCAGCACAAGACTTACCCTAAGAATAAAAAAAATATAAGTTTGACCATATTTGGAATGGTTGTGAATATTAATGTGCTTTGGTCTGACGCTTTGCAGCTTATGTCAGTGCCTGCACTCTCTCTTTAATTGTACAAAGAGATGTACTAAGAGTTGTATATTGCTGTTTGAAAGTATATGAATACATAGACAGGAAATAATATCAACATTTGCATAAAGAGATTAATTTCGTAAAGTTTACTGCCGTCCTTTCACCCAAGAAAATCACTTAAGACTAAGAGTTAAGTGATATGACACGAAAACACACATTAAACACTTATACTCAGCTGTTTACATGTTTTTGTTGGCTGACAAATGGGTACATGAGTCTGTTGCCTCATTACAAACATACGTGGCAAATTTCACATGTTAAACTAACAAAAGATACATTTAAACAGAATATTTGCCTATTCAAGGTCAAAAAAATATGTTGTAATATAATTAGGAAATAATGTTGTAAAATCATCAGGAAATATTGTGGCCAATAAAACGGTGCCTGGGATGTGCATATTAATAATCCTGTGTGGATCGTCAGAGTCTGAATATTTTATACTTTTTTACCAGGATTTTACACTCAGGATTTACATGAGAACAAGTAAAATTGGTGTTTCAGACTCACAGTATGTAATTTCCTTGTACTGGACTCTTACTATTCAGCTATGCCTATGTATATCCATATTTTCATTCTATGGCACCTTTAGGAAATATGAAATCTCATTCATTCATTCATTTTTTTTTTTTTAGCTTAGTCCTTTTATTCATCAGAGGTCACCACAGCGGAACGAACCGCCAGCATATGTTTTACACAGCAGATGCCATTCCAGCTGCAACCCAGTACTGGGAAACACCCATACACTACGGCCAATTTAGTTTATTTAATTCACCTATAGCGCATGTCTTTGGACTGTGGGGCAAACTGGAGCACCCGGAGGAAACCCACAACAACATGGGGTGAACATGCAAACTCCACACATAACTGACCCAGCCAGAACTCGAACCAGCAACCTTCTTGCTGTAAGGTGACAGTGCTAACCACTGAGCCACCGTATTGCCCGAAATATAAAATCTGATACTTAAAAACACTTAAAAATATAAAATGCATTTTTAAGCTATCAGAACACTGAGTGTGGTTTTTGGAAAAGCCTGTTATAAACGTCTGGCTGAAGTGCCAGAATAGTGTGTTTATTGTTATTGCTCATTACGTGAATGTGACGGTAAAGATGTGCTCATTAAATGGGTTTCTTGGACTAACGTTGTACAACAGCTTGTGTTTATTTTCTAGTGACTCAATCATGAACGTCTCATTCTTACTCTCGGTTCTACCCATACACTACCTGTATTTTCATGTGTTTCAAGCACGCTCATCAATCGTTGTGACTCCTCTGTGTGCACAATGGTAATTGTGGTTGTATATAAATGTTTTATTATGTCTCCACAGTGTTGTTGTGGCAAAGACTCTGTATTTGAGTGGAAGAAAAAAGCGGGAAGTGAGGCTGAGGTGTGATACACTATTGACTAAGTCAGAAGACCTGAACAACATCTCACGGTAAAGACAGGTGGGAACTTCCCTGACTGTTTTGATCAAGAAACATGTATACATTAAAGCACCTCATTCTCTTTAAGAAGCTCTTTGGGGCAGCTTCCAAGAAACAGATGAAACCAGGTGCCCCGGCTCAAATCAATTTGAATGCTTCTGAATTGCTATCAAATGCAATTTAATCTGGGTTTGGAGTCAAGCTGCGTCTGGAAAACCATTCCTTTGAGCGTGGGCGAATAAACCGTTCAAACTGAAATTTATATTCTCCTGGTTATGAAATGTTATCATGAGAATAAAAGCTCAGCAAAAGAGATTCATAAAAGCTATTTTTTTTTGCCAAATAATGTCTCAAGGGCATTTTTAGACAAGAAATTAGTCATTTTAATGGACATGTCAGCTTCAAACAGAAGTTTAATGGTATATTTTTCTTCACTATTTATTTATTTATTTGAATAAAATCTCAAGTGCCTTTTTTCAGTCATGAAATGAATCTGTTTAACAGACATCTAACATTGAAAAAATATTTATTTATTGCATACTGAGGCCCTACATCCTAATTATATCTATGACTTAAACTCTTGAACTCATGTGACCTCATTTACAGAGTCATGTGGGTAATTCTCAGTAAATTATGACTTTTGAGCCCTGATGACTTACTGCAGATTTCACAAATAGGATTCTTAACTTTTCTTATCATATTTTATAATTACTGTGGTGGTAAGAAAAAATAACACGAATGCTGAAAGTAAATAATTTTTTAACATTTAGAATATAAGAGAGCGGCACACAGAATGGTGCTTCAGGATTAGTAATGACAAATAACTATTGCTACTTGCACAGTGGATTGGGGGATTGATACTTTTGGGGATTGGGATAGTAGCTTAAGAACAAGCCAATGAGAAACCCTAATATTTAACAATAACTTGTATATATAGACCTGTTTTGCACTCAGAGGTTGGTTATTAATTGTATAGCCTATTATTGATCACTTCTATTCACATTGGCTAAACATATTTTTTAGAGGTGTGAACCTACACTGGTCTCACGGTTCAGTTAGGTTACGATTATCATGCCATCGATTCAGCTCAATTCGATATTTCGGTGCATCGACGATGCTTTCCATAAACAATTATATTTTACTTCACAGCACAACAATTCTTGTATTAAAATGTATAAATATTTATAATATAATATTTTTATATAATATATTTATAATATAATATTTATAAATTTATAAAATATTTATATTTATATACTAATTGTAATATAATTTTGTCCTTTAATACAAATAGTCAGATATATGAACTGTACCTTTAAGTACTCATGCACAGAACAACATGAGCAGTGAGTTTTTGTGTTTTTAAGTAGTGTTTTAACTACTCGCGGTTGTCTCCCTTGCCATAGTAAACTACCGCAATATTCACCTTATTCTTTGCGTATGAGCAGGCGCAGCCATTTGAATCTTTTGGCTGAACCAATACTGAACCAATACCAAATTGTCTGTGTCTGCATCGTGGTGCATCAAAGAAGCTATTAATTTTGACACTGCTAATATTTTTAAAACAGTTGTGATTAATAGTGGATTTTGTGCAGAAAAGCTACATTGCCCATGACGATGTACAGAAAATTCCACCTATCAGGGAGGCACAGTGAGCAAAGCACAGCAAAAGATATATTTAGCACCACACCCATTCCTTTAAAGCAGTGTGAATAATGAAGGTATTTGAGACATTCTCAAAATACATTTTTATATTTATGAAGATATGCATAGATGAACTAGATACAACTTTTAATAGTTTGAATTTCACCATTGTTTTTTATTTGCAATGCTACAATGGGATATTGCTTCTTTGGGATTGATTCTTTGCCTCATTGAAACTGTTACAGTCTTACATTGTCTGATTCCAAATACTTTGCTTAAAATGAAAGATTGTAATGTTGTGTTCACCTCAGATGTTTTTAATCTTTGGTATGGTATATTTCCAGAACAAACACTGCTGAAAACAGACTTCAATGCACTCTAAACCTGCTTTTGCCCTTTTCTTTATATTAATATTAATATATAATATATATTAGTATTTATTAAATAGCTGGAAACAAATGATAAGGAAAATTTATGTTCTTGTTCACTAAATAAAATACCTGTCATTAAAATACCACCACCATACTACTCCACTATCATTAAACTTTTACTTAAACATTACTTTTTGAACAAGACTTACTGATGTGTCTCCTCACAGATTGCTTCACCATGTCCAACCAGCCTCTACCACTCTCTCAGGAGACCTTAGCCCAATTCAATCGCTCCCAGTCCACAGAACCAGGACCCCCAGGACCTCCGAGGCGACGTCTGGCCTCCATTTCCACTCGGCGAAGCTCAAAAGACCATTCTAAAGACCACCCGCACCCTAGACCACTGTTCCTCCGGGCCATGACGGGTCCTTCCTCCGAGTCCTCGTTCATGAGCCCAAGCGTGAGCACCTCTCATATGTCCATGGGCAAACGCTTCTCCTTCGCGGGTTGGCATCAGGGCGGAAGGGTGAGTTTTTCCGGACTGTACCTTCAGCAGCCTATCCAGGAAGTGTATGTGGAGAACACCTACAGAACAGGGCCCGAACCTAGCTGTCGCTTCAGCGCCAGAAGGACCCAGCAGATCTTACAGGCCACTCTGGATGCGTATTTGGAAGGTGTTTGTTACAGTGCTGACAGTTGCAGCCAGCTGTGTCAGATGTTGGCGGATCTGGTGCTCAGTAAGCTGAAAGATGTCAATCCGCCACGGTATAAACTCGTGTGCCAGGTCGTTGTCGGGCAGAGCGGTGATCATGGTGTAAGGGTGGCCAGTCAGAGCCTGATCAATCCCAACACTGACAACTACACATCCGCCGTTTTCCAAAACCACTCACTGTTCGCTGTGGCTGTGGTGCACGGTGTGTACTTTGAGTGAAGGCCTAATCCTCCTAAATTTAGGCTACTTATTTAAAAATAAATTGTTTTAAATCTTAAATCTAGGCTATAAAGTAAATATATTTCTAACAATACTTAGTAAATATTCTTATTCACACGAATTTGTGAAATTCTGTTTTGCTTTCAAATCTCAAAATATATTTAACATACACTAATAATTAAAATAGTTTGGAATAAATAAAATATAAGGTCCTGTTATGGTCGATTTATATCAATAATTATAATATGAACATTCACTCCAATATGTGATATCATTCTGATTATAATGAACACAATGTAGTTTTCTTAAATTCTCACTTTTTACAGATTCATAGTTGGAGTAAACTTAAAAACACATATTTTACCTCTTTTTCAAGATTTAAGATGAGTGTGTCTCCAGATTGTGTTTGTAGAGTTACAGCTCAAAACAGCCGTCAGATTATTCATTATACCTTTCAGAATATTGGAATTTTCTGCGCTGAACTCTGTTTTGGTTGCCTGTGCCTTTAATGCTAGTTCTGCTTGCCCACATGCCTGTCAGAGTGTTCCTCAATCTCTGCTGCGTCAGATAAACAGCACAGTGACAGACATGAGGCAGATCTCACGTAATGTTTGTGAGAAATACAACAGTAAGAACTTTACCAATGATTATTAGATGCATTTGTTATGTAGTTAATTCAAGCCTTTCTGCAATGATGAGTCACACAATGTCGTTACAAAGTTCACGCACGCACACATACACACAGTGCACGTTTAACTTTGTTCTGCTTTTGCACGGCAAATGTGACAGGATACACCTTAATATTGACTGCTGTATATATACCTGCTATGTTAATGTACAAAGTAAACCTGATTTAACATCCACAAACTGGTATTGAAGCATCGACTTATAATTGTACTGACATGCGGCTGTGGTGATAAAGACTGTAAAATAGATGTAATTCATTACAAACATGGACTGTTTTACAAACGTTTTAAACTTATATTATCTTGATTACATTTGATGATGATCACAGAGAGCTGAACAGATCTTTTAATCCCAGTTGCTTTGCGCACATCTTGTCTTATGGATATGATTATACACGTTACTACAGAGAAATGTTAATATGCAGCGGTCAATCAATTTTGTGGGTGGGAAACCGCACTACTACGTCAAGTTGCAGTCGGCCTCAAAAATCAGAGAAATTTGGATCCTATTTTAACTGAACACACTAGATCTACACAGTTCTGTCCAAACAGCTTGCAAAAGATGATTTTCATCATAGGTGCCCTTTAAGGTACCAAACTACTGATGACATTTCTTACAGATTTAAAATACAGTCATCGAGTTGGTTTACAAAATAAATAGTTTTGTTTTTTCAGACATTTATAATCATTTTTATAATAATTAACTAAACATCAGTAAGTTAGGTTTAGGATTCTCATTTCATATTTGGTGGAATAAACAAAACCAATTACTTTTTTTCTTTTCAGACTTTAAAACAAAAAAAATTTAATTAAAACACGACACAAAATGAGTATTTTCAATAAACTTTATTCCCCCCTCTCCCAATACATAAAAAGTGATCATACTGAACATTTCCCAGTGTTGACACCGTACAATTATCTTACATCAATAAATAAAAAACTATAAATAAAAAAATAAATAGAACACGTGCCACAATTAATTAATAATACTAGTTAGGATTTGTCTGAGAGGGTAATGGCTTTCACAATGTTGGTTTTCAGAACACTTGTTTAACACTTACAGCCATGGTCACAGTTTTGAGGACATTATGATTACCTATTATAAATGGAGCATGTCAAGTAAACAAAGCTGGAGGCACACTGAATACATAGTCTATTTTTTTTCTCCTCAAGTACAGACATTAAGGATATAATCACTTAAGAGCAGAAAGCTTATATCAGGTGTGTATTTGTAGTGTTTCTTTCCCAACTCCTGCCTAATTCGCTTGGAAAACCGAAGACTATGTAAAGGCCCTCTCTCATTCCCTTTGTGACTTAAGCTTGAGATTCAGGGCCATTGTTGTTATTATTTATTATTATTAATTATTGCACAGAGGAATCCATCAGAAAGGCACTTTTTTCAGTCACTTCCACTTCAAACTGCTCCTCCATGAATTACAATTCCACCTCAGCCGTTCACCTCTGCCTTCTTTAAAACTAATCTCATTAAAAGTTGAACCATTTGGTGTTCGTAGCTCTTCTCGTTTGTGTACTACTTAGTGAAATAAAATGTCTTTTAAAAAAAAAAAAAAAAGCCAAGTGATCGAGCATAAAAAGCCAAGCACATCTTGCGCAGTGTTTGGGACACATAAGCAAGACGCTTAAGAACCCTGTGAGGTTTTTTTTCTCCTTTTACGTCATTTGCACTTTAGTCCAGCTTTAAAACAAACTAAACCAAAATTTAAAAATAATAATAATAATAATAAAAGAACAGGCTCAAATTTTGGTTGTGCACACTGTGAGTCAAGCTGGTAGTGTGATACTGTTGGTGTAGACTGTAGGCTCAGTTGCAAAAAAAACGAAAAGGAAAAAAAAAATAGTGCACCATAGTTCAAAGAGGCCAGCCGATGACCAAGGACAGGAGATCTTCGTGGCAACATGGAAGCTTCTCCTGATTTTTTTTTTTTTTAGTCTTTGTCAGTCATTTTTTGCTTCTCGAAAGTAAGCAATAAGCAGCAAATGGTAATATGAAGCAGTTTGGCCATCTTCATTATGCGTTGGTGTAGTGCTGAAGAAGCTGAACCACGTAATGAAGCCGCTGCCGGAGCTCTGGAGAGCAGCCCAGTTCAGAAAGCATGTTCAGAGGGTAGGAATAAGAGACACGCTCCTTGCTGATGAACGTCACCAGGTATGAGGCGTCCGAGGGCTTGCACAGGATGATTTTTGTGTGGTCTGTGTAAAAGTTGACCTGGAGAGTGAAGGGAATGGGAATGTTTTAAATTAAGGTTTAGGAAACCATTAGATTGAAAAACAGTCTTTTCAGCAGTGCTTTTTGTCTGATTTGAGACTAACCTGTAGGGTTCGGTTGTCAAAGAGCATGACTAAGGCATGATCAGTCTTGATCCACTGCAGAAGCAGCGGAGAAGAGCTTGAAGAAGATTGGTCCTCACAGTTGATATCTCCACCCTGCAAAAACAAACACTAAATGTTTAAGATACAGAAGAATACCATTTTACTATTTTTAATACTACATTATTCAGTTTAATAAAAAAAAAAATCCTGCAATAGCAAGTTTAAATCTATAAAAATATTGCAAGAGTTTTTAAAATTACAAAAAAAAGTTAATACAGAAATAAACAGTATGCTACTGCAAGTAAAGATTGATTTTATCAAGCTTGCAAATCGGACTTTGTCCACATGTGAGAAACACAACTGAGGATGGGGAAAAATATATAAACTTGGAATTGTTAAGTATTTAGTCCATTAATTAATTCCATTTTATTTGTTTGCATAACTTGCTGATCTACAGTTTACCACAAAAATGCATATGTATATAATATTTAAAATATATAATGTAATCAAAACAATAATAAAACCAACAACAACAACAGGGGGCTTTTTCCCCCTGAACTTACCTCCATTAGGTTCTGCTCCATGTAGTTAGCCATCAAATCCACAATGTGTTTCTGACTCTGAAGCTTCTCTGGTAGCGCATTAGCAGGAAAGCTGAAGTGTTTGTTGTTTGTTAGACAGTAATGTACAGTCCTGTGAAAGAATATAAACAAAGGAGACTTAGAACTTCAAGTAAAGCTACTTAAAACAATTAATTTGAAAGCGAAGACTTTATAAAGGCTAAAGCCCTCTATATGGGTCAATAAGAGCTCAGTTCAAAAGCCAAAATTAGAAAAGGAGCACAGAAAGCCGTACCTCCGCTGGTCACAGAGGCTCAGATGAGTGCCTTCGTTGAAAAGTACGCCGACGTTTTGATTGGAAAGCTGGTAACCGAAGCCGTATTTGTTGGAGTAGTCGACCCACTTGGTTACCCAGATGAAAGGCTTGGTTTTAACAAGGCAGGGAGGGTTTCTTGAAGCTGGCAAAGAGGAAAGGACAATATTTGAGTACATGATCAATGGCTTAAGAGTAAACCTTGAAAATTGCTTAAGCACCTCGGTGAGAGCAAAGAGTGGGAACAAACCTGTTGGCATGGAAGACAAGCAGCTGTTAAGAACTTTCATGGCAGATTCGGCAACAGCAGAAGGGGTAGGGATGTCGTCACAACCTGAGGAAAGAAAGAAAAGTAGGATTTTTAATTTAACTATCCACACAAATATCTGTTGTTACTTTAATATCTGTTGTTACTTTATCCATCTAAAAAGACATAAAAATGACAAAGGTTTAATAAAACACAGAAAAATCTCTAAATAACTTTATTTTTAAATAATTTTTTTTTTATTTCAAATTTTAAGCTACAAATAAACTACAAAAGTTAGTGGATGCTAAAATAATACTGGGTTAAAGTCAATTTATTTTTGGACTGCAATTGAAAGCAATATTATTATAAAAGGGTATAAAATAAATAAATAAAACATAAATTAGGCCAGGATGCATTGAGACAAAGTTGTTCTTAAAAAGCGGTCACTGCAAGACTGAAGGGGGGCCAATAATGTAGGCCACACATACACAAGCCAAGCTATTTGTTGCTGTACAGAGCAAAAAATAAATAAATAAAATCAGCTTACCATCAGTGCTGCTGGCCACAGTGCCTTTGAAGGATCGAGATGCAGACTTTCTGGACTCTTCCTCAGCTGGAGTGTCCAGAGGCCCAGAGCTCACCAGCTGAACCGTTGGAGAAGTGGCCTGAGGGAAGGGAAAATAGGAAGTTGCATTGTTATTAAAGTCAGAAGTACTTCCTTATGCTTAGTTAATCATGCACAGTTTACAGTGGTTTTCCATTGTTGTGTCTCAAGCTTAAAAGATCAATTTGTCATGTAATAACTCAGCGTCTGTGAGGGTTTGCTATTTGTCATTTAGGGTTTGGTTAGTATTCTGAGACGTTCAGCAAAAAACGACTGCACTATTATTCATCTATGGCGGCTTTCAAAATGGGTCCCCACTGAGCTTACTTTAGCTATGCCGAAAACAGCATAACGCACAGACACCGCTTTCTACGACAGTCATGAGTCAGTATATGATTAGAGCAGCAAAGCTATTAATACACCAATGCACATAGTTAGAAAATGCATTATTACCTCATTCACTCCCATTGTCTTGTAGCTCATTTGCCGACCGATGGAGTGTTTCACCATGCCTGACACCAGTTTAGAAATGTCATCCTTCTCCTCAGAAGTGGTCTTCTCAACAGCTGGAATAATAATATTTTACATGTTAATAACAGACAATAATGTTGGATTCCAAACAAAACTATTAACTAAAACTAGCTTAACATTTGAAGAGTTCAGATGCAAAAACCTCTAAAGTGCCATCTGAAATTCTCTTCTAAAATGAGAATTTTTCTCAGAATTCTGTTTGTGTTCAGTTATTTCACTTTAAAAGGCAATGCAAAGAACACATTATTTGCCATAAGTGTATTTACTGAACATACATACAGGAGCTTGAGGGAAGAGAAAAAAAAAAAAAAAAAAAAAAAAAAAAAAAAAAAGTCCATTTTAGGAGAAATTCAAACAGCATTTAGAGGTTTTTGCATCTGAACTCTTCATTTGTTTACCAGTTAAAAGAAACTAAAATGGATAAACTAACTGAAATTAAAAGATAACTGAAATAGAAAGTAAAATCCTAATGTGTGTGTATTGTTCCAATCATCTTAAATACAAAAAAATACACTATTAAAAAAAATATGTAAAAAAAAAAAACAAAACACAACACTATAATAATATTACAATATTTTAGACATTTTGTAATCCAAATCTACAAAAAAAAAAAAAAAAAAAAAAAGGCAATGAATAAATAAATGTCAAATAAAAGTGTGGTGTCAGTATCCACATACTTTTCGATTTCTTCTTGCCAAATAGACTTTTAGCCATCTTGGTGAAGAACTTCTTGGCAGGACTGGGTGGATTAAGCTCAGGCACCATCACACAGCTGCTGGGAGGGAGTTTTTCTGGGGTGAAACCCTGAGGGAAGAAAAACAAATATCAATTTGAGAATTTATAACAAATTACTACACATCAAGTAAATGCCTTTGTAATTAGTTAAAATGAAAAAGGTTTAATTGCGCTTTGGACGGTGATAAATGATTACTCCGTATGCTAACCTTTGTGAAGTAGTCGTGGGCCAGTATCTGATCCAGCGTAAGGCGGTCGCAGGGGTTTTTCTGAAGGATAGAGGAGATCAGCTTCTGTGCAGATGGAGTGAGGGATGAAGGAAGGCTGTATTTCACTTCCTTAATACACTTGTAGGTCTCTTTCAAGTCTAAGGTTTCAAAAGGTGGATTCCCACATAGAAGAGTGTACCTAAATGAAAATAAAAAGAGCTCGTCATCATGGCTGTCACATCTGATGCATCATAATTCAAGTATTTCTTATGGACTTTCCATGATATAAATAGCATTTGTTGACACCAGGGACTCCCAAACTTGTTTTGTCAACCAATCTAGCTTGCAATGTATACTTAAAGGGCACTCATAATTTTAAAATTAACTTATTTTTTGTTTGTTAACTAACTTTTAATGGTTTCAATAGAAGTTAAAGGTATAGTTCACCCAAAAAAAAAATAAAAATAAAATAAATAATACTCATTTACTCGCCCCTTTACTTGTTCCAAAACCTGTTTGAGTTTATTTTTACTGTTGATTGCAAAAGAAGATATTTTGTAGAATGTTGGAAACCAGTCACAACTGACAACTTCCATATTATTTGGCTTTTCCTACAATGGATGTCAAAGGTTACCAGTTTCTAACATGGTTCAAAAGATCTTCTTTTGCTTTCAATGGAAAAAAGAAACTCACAGGTTTGGAACTAATTGTGTAGTTGTTGTTGTAGTAGTAGTAGTAGCAGTGGTAGTAATAATAATAATGTTAATGGAAATAAAGTGAAACAAAACCTGTTTTTTCAACAAGGTGCCAAGTTTCATTTAGTTTAAAAGTACTATATAAATATATATACACAAATAAAAATACTAATTAAATTACACGATGCAATATCCATTTAGAAATATTTTATCAAGGCTACAATAGTAACTGAATGTTACTCAACACCAATTAACGGTCAACAAAATATTTATTATATTTAATATATTTCCTTTCCTTTATACATAAAACATTCCATCCTACTTTACCATATTTAATTATTAAATTAATCGATGCATTCGTAAAGCACAGTTTACAAAATAATAACCCCAATAACCCTACTGTAGTGTTGATAAGACTTACATTACACAACCCAGCGACCAAACATCTGACTCGGTCCCATGGCCTTGTCTGTTTAAGACCTCTGGTGCAAGGTAGTTTGGCGTCCCACAGATGGTCCTGCAAAAAAAAGAAACAAATTTCACATCAACACACTGCTCCAATGCATTTCTATTGAATTTATGAATACTGAAGGCAAGCAAACTCACTTCTTCCTTTGCTCAACTGTCTCCAGCTTTGCCGCCAGGCCAAAATCACCCAATCTCAACTCCATGTTTTCATTCACAAAAAAATTTCCTGCAAAAAAACAAAAGCAGCATATTAAAATGGATTACATTTGACGGCCATCACACTAGGAAGTAAACAGTAGGCCGAGGGATCAAAAACACTACCTAGTTTGAGGTCTCTGTGGAGGATGCCTTTGTTGTGGAGGTATTTGAGTGAAGAAATGATCTGTCTGAGGTAGTAACGTACTTCTGGATCTGTCAACGTGTGTCTTGCTTTCCAAATGTGTGCCAGAGACTGCAAATATCGAAGAGTAAGATTAGATCATGTAGCTTCAGTCCCCAAATAAAACCTGTTCTTGGTTGAAACAACTCACCTTTCTGCTGCAGAGCTCAAGGAAGATGTAAATATTGTCTTGGTCCTCAAAATGATGAGAAAACTTCACTACGTGCTTGTGTTGGAGGCTTCTGTGGAGCTCGATTTCATTAATGATCTACAATAAAAATTATGAATAAGCATTAGAGAGGTGGCTGGAAAAAAAATGACAATTCCATTTTGTGCTAGTTTGTTAATTTACCTTCTCTCTCTGGTGTGGCTTTGAGACTCTGCTTTGAGGAATAACCTTCACCGCATACATCTTGTTGTTTGCAAGATCAGTCATCTCATAGCACCGTGCAAAACCACCCTAAAAATCAAAAGGCATGATATATAAATCACTCAGAAAGCATCAACAGGAAACATTGCAGGGGATTTCAAATGCAAGGTGATGATTAACTTCAATGCTAGGCAGCAGGTGAGTGTGCAAACTCAATGACACAGTGAAACAACGGTTTCCTGTCTGCAGAAGCAACATATTTGAAGATTATGGGTGTTCTTGAACATTTTATTCATATTTTCAGCATGATTCAAGAATGTGGTCAGGCAGCAAGTTTAGGACTTTTTTTTTTTTTTTTTTTACTCATATCATATTTGAATAATTCATTTACATCTTATGTAGTGGTTTAAACTTGTAATTATATTTCTTCTATTTAGTGTGTTGACCTTCATATTTTCCATTTCACTAACTTGTTATTCATCATTCTAAAATGCATAGAATCCTTTAGATTTTTAATACATTTTCTATTCATTCACTCAGGCAGTCCCTTGTGGCCGACTCTGTGAGACCTGTCCTCCAATGACTCCAATATTGTATGTGATGATATACACATATATTACATAAAATATTAAAAACATTAAATCAATCAATTCCAGTTAAGCAAATATATAGTTGACAAATTATCCTTCACATGCGATGCATCAGAAATCTGCAGAGAACACCTGCTTTTTTCCTGCCACCGGTCTTTCAACCAATTTAACATGCATCTTTAATCAAATTCTTCATCTCCAGAAACCAAACATCGCAGGCATTTTTTGCATCGATCCTTGGTTAATATCAGAACCTGGACCCAAAACATGTACAAAGGAATGACGTATTCTTTTCCCAGTCGACCAAGCCCTCCTTACAGCATCGCACAATGATGCGGCACTTTAAAGCCCAGGATTGACGAGACCTCCAATAATCGATCACTTAATTCTTATAAGAGCCTTGTTTTGGAAACAACCCAATAACACTGAGACGGTGGTCACTGGCTTCAGTGATCGTAAAGCAATGCAGCATCATTTCATTGATGCATTGATTCATTCATTCATCCTTTCAAGACATCAAATCAAATTACAAAGCCAGTTCTAAATCCCAAACACAAATCAAATGCAAGGTCTTGGTGTTTGAAAGAAATGCTGCATGCATTGCTGCAATGACCATCAGGTAGATTGTATAAAAACCCGGACAGGGCGGATTGCGGTCTAGTGGTTCTGGTGCACCCATGATGAACACCTCACCAAACACGAGACGAGCACGAGACACGTTTGAGCAACGCGACAAGACACACAGTGATCAAAGCGCTCCAATTTAATCCGTAAATACAAAACACCGTACCTTTCCCAAAAGCTTTCCTTTACAGTACGACCTCCCGGTCTTCGCGTCCACCACCACCTGCGCGAGCTCCGGCTTAACGTGTTCTGATTTACTCCGACTCGGCTTGGCGGGCGGTGGAGCCGTTGGAGACGCTTTGAACATATCCGGATTCATCATTTTACACGAAAGACGCTGAGCTGTGGAGAAACAAGAAGGATCCATTCATCAAGAAAGATCCTTCGTCTTAGAAAATAAACTCCTTTGCGCGAAGTCCTGAAGCCTGACAAAGTTCTCTAGTCCTGTGCGAGTCAAACATGCCCAGGCACCGGAGCCCTGCAGTATATAAACTGTCCGTGACGTCACAGGCAGAGGCGGGGCGCCAGAAGGGGGATGTCTGGAATAAATCAACGTCATTGGCTACTGGAGATTCAATCAAAGATCAGAGAGACGCATAAGAAAGTGCAGAAGAAAGTGAATGAAAAGCCGAGAGCACATCATCCTATCACGGCTGACGCGATTATGGACCTCCGGGTGACACAAACAGTGCTTCTGTATTCTTCGGTTTTAACTTTCGGACATGGATGTTACGTTTTTTTGTTTTGTTTTTCCCACGTGATAATTTGTTTACCATGACAAAAGTCTAATTAACTTCACAAAATTCAAAGTTTCATTAAATAGACAATATTAATGACAAAATGTGTATGACATATCTATAACATTTGCTAATGTAACCTCATATAACATTCCGGAGATAAAGTCAGACATATTTGAACAAATAAACAAGAATTACACCTACACATACTGTATTTACATCATGAGGACGAAGCCAAATTACGTCATTACAAACATGCATCTGTACGGAACGCAACTGAGAAACTCGTGGATTCATGCGCCCCCTTGTGTATGACAAACAAACAAGATATTAACAAAAGCACATCATGTTCTGTTTCTTTTTATTTTTGTCACTGATACGAAATACATTTTCCAACCCTAAAATGTAAAAAGTATCTATATAGTTTCATGATGCGAAAAATGTATATAAGAAATCGAAAAAAATAATGTGGCAAACCATATTTATTAGTTACTAGTACTTGTTAAATAAATATTACTTCTTATTAGATACACCTTTTAATTATATACATTGTTTTAATTGGAAACTAGAACTAATTTTATACAGGTATTCATTATATCTGGTGCTTATTAGATACTAGAATATACTAAAACTTATTTGACACCAGTACTGATTAATTTACAAAACGAGTGTTTACATTATGGACAAACGCACATCTTCCAATTTGTTGATTTACACTTGCCTTTATTATCCTGCACCTTTCATTCTCCTGCCTTCTCATCTTATCCATTCAGTCTCCTTCTTCCATTTCCTCTACAATTTCTCCCATATTGTTGGCTCATACACAACCATTTATTTTCTTTTCGGCTTAGTCCCTTTATTAATCAGTGGACACCACAGCTGAATCAACCGCCAACCTATCCAGAATTTGTTTTACACGGCGGATGCCCTTCCAGTCGCACCCAGACACTGGAAAACGCTGTGATGTGCTATACTCAACCAGATGCAACAAAATAGAGGAGAAACGCGCATCTAAAAACTACTGAGTAACTAAGAAGTCAGAAATTGTATTTGTTTCTAAAGAAGTTTAATTAACCTTAGTGACTTTAATAAGTACTATCAGGCTTACAAAGACAGTAGTATCTAAACAATACTAATAAATAAAGAAGCACTAGTAGCTGACAAAAAACTAGTACTTAATGGAAAATACACTAGTATCTGAAAAAAGCAGCTTGAAATCAGATATTGGAGTTGGACACACTAAAATGGCCTGTCATTTACTTGTTTTTTATATGTCTATTTATGCATCTTTAAAAAAAACACAAGACGAGATAAAATAATTTACAGGTCTTTTATTTTGTTTTCCTAAGTGCAAAAATAACTATGACAACGCACTGAATATGAATACCTGTGACACAACATAAAATTACAGTGGGGACATAACCACTTTAAAGCACTTTTTACACAAACATTTCATTAACAGCCATATTTGACAGTAAAACAAATCTGTAAAATCATTGCTATGAAGTGGAATGGCGTGTAGAGCAGAGCAGCTGAATTTGGGTGCTTCACTGTGAAAGCGGGTCATTAATCTGGCTTACAAGTCAAAATCATCCGGTTTGGCCTTCTTCTCTTGAGACTCAACCCAGGCCTTGTTGATGGTGCGTTTCATCTCGTCGTCTCCATCTGTGTAGATTTTCTTTAGCACACTCATCAGACCCTCGCTCGGATCAGCGTTCTCACCCATGCTGGGTTTGCTGAAAGATAACGGTTACCATGAAGTTATCTTTTATATGAGCCAAATGTAGTATAAGGCTGATGTTATCCTGATAATAATGCATTCTGCAGACAAATTTGTTTTTTCTTCTAATGTTTAAATTCAAATAAGCACAAAATACTATTTTAAATATATAAGGGTTCAACACTACGGATTAATTCTACTGGCTAGATTGGGTCAGTAGTTCAGATTTTTACTTGTCCTGCCAAAGTTTCACTGGCCCTACCAAAAAAAAAAAGTTAATAGCTATTTTTTAGCCACATATCTTAAATAATGTGTCAAAAATAACGTCTGTGAATCCAGAATGTAAATATTTAAAAAATGTTTTTAAAAGTATAATGAGCAAAAAAGTGTCATGCAAACAAAAATAGCAGTATGGAAAATGTGCAGGTATTTTATTGCAAAACAAAAGGTGGCTGACTTGCCAAACTGACGGGAAACTATACAAAATATAACATCTTTTTTTTCGTTGTGTTGTACATACATAAATGTCTGCTACCATGATGTTAGAAACAGACATTTTTTTTAGCTTCATGATTTGATGTTGCCGTCTCATTGCTGTACTGGTTGTTACCTGTTTATGGAAAAAATAACGTGCTCACAACATCCAACCAGGGGTGCGTTTTCGAAAACCATGGTTAGCCAACTAAAGGCGCAAGTTGCGTAATTATAAACATAGTTCGCTGATTTGGCATCACAAACTGCTTCACAAACTTGCATGCTTGCAACTACACCTCTGGAACTGTAGTTAGAAACACAGTTCCTGGTTGTGTTTTATTCCCAGTTACCCCAACCTCCCCCACATGCCTTATTCATTTAGAACATTCTATCATTTGCACTTGAAATTATATATATAAAAAATCATTAAAGTCCTCTCTCTTAGGTGTAATTTGCTTTCAAAGTATTTTTACAGCTCAGTTTTAGCGATCTTCATGTTTACTATTGCGCTGCCTTCGCAGTGCACTTTGAAAACATTGATGTCATTTTGAATGCAGCCGTGGCTCATGATGAAAGCTATAGGTGACCTGTTATTTAAAGGCGGAATTTATGTTACGTCTCCAAAGCTTGTGAAAACAAAAAACATAGCATACGTTAATGCTTTTAATTTAGAGTAGGCTATTTATTAAGTATCTGAACTGTATATGACATGGGCCTGTCAGTTAAAACATTTCTGCAGTGATTTGCATGTCTCAAATTGTAAAAGTAGACTTTTCAAAAAAATAAAATAAAAAATATCCTACTTAATAATAAAATTAATTAATTAATTTCCTAATAAATAATAAATATAAAATTTCACTTCTTAATAAATAGCCTCATTATTTATTTATATATGATATTAGTATACATGTTAGCTTTTGTAAGCGATTTTATGTTAATTTAGAATAGACTATGGAATATTCTCAATATTATTTGTAAAGGAAACACAGGCCCTATATGTGCCATTTACATATATTTCAATTATTATAGAAAACGAGTGCATGTTTTTACCAAAACTAACATTTGATTTTGTTTTAAAATGTGTGTGCGTGTAAAACAACATTTGCACAAAGAAACTATGGGGTTCTTCTCTAAAGAAGATGCTACTCCACCCCGTTTAGAGCATCATTATGGCCGTTTTACGTTAACGCGGTTCAAACGATGGATCTGCGATAGAGAAACTACTTGTTACTACATCATTCATTCATTTGCGAAACTATGCATCACACTATGATAGTTCAGCTGCGGGTTACGTCATTGTTTGGGAAACGCACCCCAGACTAGTAACGATCCTGTCTACTGTCCCGAGTGTATTACACTCTTTAAAATATGTACATATTTATATATTTTTTTTAAACTTTAAAAAAACATTTTATACTAAAATAACAATGTAGCAATGTTTAAATATACATTTCTTTGTTATATTTTAATTTTATGGAATAAATCTACACAATTCAAAGTCTTGCTTTTGCATACAAATGTAAAAACGAACCCAAAGCGAAAATGAAAGTGTGTGGATTTTACTTACTCTTTCTCTTTGGACTGTTTTTCAACTTGTGTCAAGCAGTCCCACTTCTTTGCTGACTTCTTCTTGCACATGAGAAGTACCATGTCTGTTTTTATCTGTAAACAAACCAATTTCACAATGGTCTCTTTTTATCTATTTGACTTATCTATCAGTCAAAACGAAACCACTTAAAAAAGATAAATAAATAAAAAAGAGTGACAAACCTTTTTACTACTCTCTGCTGCAATAATGGGGAATAAAAGGTTGTTGATTGTCATTTGATGGTTCTTCCCATCCAAATCTTTGACTAGAACATTATAGCCTCTGTGAAAACACGAAAGTAGTGTTTACACTCATTGACATGTTTTGCCCTTTAACCTAGTTAGCTGTGGAAATCTTTTGGAACTTGACCATATGTTTACAAAGCTTGCAGGAGGTATCATGATGTCTAATTTATATATTAGATGTCAGAATAATCTTTCTTAATGTATAGAAATTATACAAATATAATGTTTACCACAATAAAATTAATTATAAAATAAACCAAAGTTAAGCAATATTCAATCTGAAAGCACACCTCTCTGTAAAGCTGGTCTCTACATTTTCAGCTGGAATAGTATGCACTCCTTTTAGTGTGATGTAGATTTTGACGAATTTGTCAGACTGGTCCCATCCTAAAAGACAGAAACAATACGTGTATTACCATGGAGTTTTAACCTTTTTTCAATACCTTTTTAACACAACCATTTATTCATTTTAATCCTATTTTTATCATTCATTTTATCAATTAATGTTTGTCTATTTTTATTTAATCAAGTATTATTTATTTAATCAGTTATTCATTCAATCCAAGTATTGATTTAGTTTTTCCACAAACAATTATTCATTATTTTAATTATTATTTTGTTTCTTTTATACTAATTAGTTATTTATCTTAAATCAAATGTTCTTATTTAGATTTCTCTTTCATTAATTAAAAATCTGTAACTTTTTTTTGTAATTTTTACAGCCCCCAGTAGTCCATTCTCCGTCCCTCCGCTTAAACGATACAAGATGATTCGGCAGATCCTAATATTTTAACCATGATAACTGATCTCTGGCTAATTTGGTCCTTCACACACGTTTGTGAATCAGAGTAAAATATCTGGATGAACTGATCTGAGGTTACTGCATGTGCTCTTGTTTGTTGTGAAGGACATATCTATCAATCCTCAAACTAACGATCAATGCAGTGATTGGCTGGCTTCAAGACAGCACGTAATGACATTCACCTTTATTTGTATAGCGCTTTTATAATGTAGATTGTGTCAAAGCAGCTTCACATAGAAGATCAAAGTACTGTGATGTGATGTGTACATCTGTAATGTGATGATTTTTTTTATTTAATGCCATGTCAGCAACAAAGGCTATTTTTATGGCAAGAATGTTTCACTAATAAATATACAATTCAAAACAACAAACAAATGCATATTTAAATACGATTTTTTGCGTTAATTCATGATAAAAAAATTTAAAGATTTGCAAAAAATGTCCTCAAGTGAGTTCATTTAATTAAAAAAAGATTTCTGCGGTAAAAGCAGGACAGTTCAGTACAATGTGTTTTAATGACATCATCATCATTAGAAAAAAAGACTAAATCGGTAGTAAATGAAACGGTTTGTTAAAGGATATGTAATGACTTTCCACATTTGTTGTAGGCTATTAGTACATGCGTATTTAGAGCAGATCTTCTGTATTCAGTATTCATATATCTTAATCTCAGGAAATAACTGGCAATTTCAATTCATTTAGAATAAAAAAAAAGCATTTTGATATTTGATAAATGGTCTGCATCTCCTGTGATGCATTAAATCACTCCCATATTAGCTGTCATTGTTGCATGCATAGGACTCCTGCACATTATATAATCAGTCTTTCACATAAAAAATGTGAATTTTGGCCATGTGTAATATAATACACTCTCAGAAATTGTACTCAATTTTCAAATATGTATCTCTCAAGGTTTGTATCTAAAAGATGCATATTTTTATCTTACCTAAAGTGTACATATTAGTCATAAAAAAGTACAAAAATGTCCTCTTTGGACCCCTTAAAAATGTACGATCTGGAGTGGTAAGATACTTATTGTGTAACTGTTGTAAATTATTATTTTTTTAATTCTGATTTTTACTCTTAGCTAACCGAGTAATCCACTTCTGAAAAGCGGACCCCCCTCTGGTGGTTAGAAATGCCCCATGTGCAAGACCAATGCATATCATAGTCAAAACAACAGATGTCTGTGATCACAATATATAATACTAACATACCATAATTATTAATTTTGACTGTGTATCCTTTGACTGTTGTTTCAGTTTTGTCTCCCGACTCTTTCTTTTCTTGCTGCTGTTTCTGCTGCCGTTTCTGTGCCAGCTCTTTCTCGATCTTCTTCTGCTCTTGTGTTAATATGTCCCGCACGCGCTGTCGTTCACACTTCTCTTGCAGATTCGTGATCTCCTTAAGATCACTCTCGAGACCTGCAATCTGCAGACACAAGACAAATCTGACATCAGCTTCATTTCAGCACAGGCGAGCTCAAGAGTCAGTGGTCTATAGCAAACTTTTTTGTTTTGTTCATTCCACAGATATAAACACACAGGAACTAGTAACAATGACAATTTAGTTTTATATTGGCATTTTATATTATATTGTTTAGATTTATATTATTTCCAATAGTAAAAAATATTTTAAAGCATTGTATTTTATTCAATTCTTCATTTCAACATTTGAATTTGAACGGCAGCCTAAATGACGACATCTAACTAGTGAAAATACTGTAAATATTGAAACTTAATTCCTTTTTTAATTGTAAATTTTTTTTTAATTGAAGCATATAACTGACAAGCATACAGGATTATATGATAACATATGTAACAGTCATACAAAACTTAGTCAGTGATGCAGAACATCCATTAAATAAAAAATACTACATGACATATATGGGGGGGGGGGGGTCTATCATATTTAAATGATTAGATTGTACAGATTATATTTTTCATTATTAGAGAGGTTTTTATAGCCTTCTTGTTTCTTGTAATTGAGGTCAAAGAATTATAAAATATTTTTAAATCTTTACAGAAAAAAGTAAAGGAGGGATTAATAGACCTTATTGTGTATGTGCAACTTCCCAAGAAAAATTATCCCAAGAAGCATTATTGAGTGCATCATAGCCAGTTTTACTATTCAAAAAAAGAATCATGCACTCGTCAGAGTTAATTATTTTGTAAAAGTTTCACAAAAATCCTCGGAAAATGTACAAGTACAAAATAGATGTAAAAGACTTTCAGGCTCAGTGTTACAAAAAGAACATTGTGGTAAAATGTCTTTTTAAAAATGTATTAATAAATATATTGCAGGGATAGTACCTGTGTAATATTTTACTGATACCACCAAGTACAGTTTTTGGAATTTGCTTTAAGACTGAGTTATAAGCAAGATGAATTTTCATTAGGCAAAGCAGTTTATTAGCAATGCTTTTAACAATCGAATTATAATCATTATGCCAAAAAAAAAAAAAATCCCTGAAGAAGAAAGAATTTCCTGATAAGTATAAATCTCACCACTGCTATTTAGTAAATCTGAAACAAAAATAATTCCCTGGTCAAACCAGTCTTTTTTATATATACTTTTGTTTTTAATGCAACACTTATTGGTTATTTCATAGAATGCACGAATGAAACAACTTAATTCCTAAAATCAAGAATAAGACGTCTACGAGAGATGACGTCATTGTTGCCATGAAGAATTCATATTTTAGTGGAAATGCAATTGCTCATATTAAAAATGCAATTGTTATTAGTAGTAATCTAATTCCTAATATGAAGAATTAGCATTTAAACAAGTGAAAATTTAACTGATACCGTGAAAACGATGATTTAAGTAACAGCTGCATTCCATATCTTGCATCTCACAGCATACTGATCATTCATTCACACAGTATCCCATAAATCATCATCACGGTAAAACATCAGTTTATTCACATTTATAAGCTTCTTAATGCCACTGTATGAGATTCGGTACAGTACACAGTAAACCTGTCAGGAACCTGCTCTCCTCTACTAAAATGCGTAAAATACAGAAAAGCAATAGTTTACCAGTTCATTGATGTCCATTGTTGTCTTGGAAAAATCTCTGAAACTAATAATCCTGAACAGTTTTACTGAAGTGATGAAAATGAACTTTGCTTTCAACCGGCGCAGCGACACCGCTGATATGCGTGAAGCGCTGTTTCTAGAAGAATTCCTACTTCCGCATCATGACAAAATAAAAGTCCTGATTTTAGTGGATTGTGATAGATAGATGATTACCGGCGCACAACAAAATATATTTTACAATAAATATATGTTTACAATAATAACAGTAAAATAAATAAATAAACAAATAAATAATAATAAAAAGGTAATAAAATCTATTTGATAATGACAACCGTTTATGAATTACAGTACTACAAAAGTATCACACCTACTGTATCAGATAACATAATTCTTAGCATAATAATGTTGAAAGGATTACAGCAGTCAATATTTAAAGTGGATCAAAAAAGTTTAAACAAATAAGAATGGGTGTTGTTAAATAGTTTTAGGACAACTTTATAGAAGGTTTTTATCCACTATCATCCTTAAAAAGGACAATTAATTTATTGTATACAAAAACTAATTAACTAAAATATACAGTAAATAACCCGTAATAGCATTTGCAAAATGATCTACTTAAATCATATATATTAAATCAGATTACATTACATATGTCCTATTCAATATTGTACTCAATTCTGTAATTTAAATTCCAAATTTATTTATTTGGATTATTCATACATTTTAAACTTTATTAAATAATATTTTTATATAATATATTCATAGTTATTCCAATATTTGAATAAAAATGTTTACTTGTTGGTGTTATGGGTTCATATAAATGTGCTATCTTAATTAAACTTTAACTAATAATAATAATAATTCCTTACATTTATATAGCACTTTTCTGGGTGCTTTACACATTGGAGGGAATCTCCTCATCCATCACCAGTGTGCAGCATCCACCTGGATGACGTGATGGCAGCCATATTGCACCAGACCACACACCAGCTGATTGGTGGAGAGAGTGATGAAGCCAATTATGATATAGGGATAGTTCGGAGGTCATTGGGCAAATTTGGCCCCCTACTCTTTTCGAAGGGCATACTGGGATTGTTAACAACCACAGAGAGTCAGGACCTCAGTTTAATGAACGATGGCGCTCACTGAGCTCACTTCACTATACTGGGGCGTTAGAACCCACCCAGACCGCAGGTTGAGCACCCCCTGCTGGCCTCACTAACATCACTTCCGGCTGCAACCCAGCTTTCCCATGTGGTCTCCCATCCAGTTACTGACCGGGCGCAGCCCTGCTTAGCTTCAGTGGGTGACCATGTGTGAATTGCAGAGAGCTAGCTGCCGGCAACTATTTACTTTAACCATATTTTCATTTGAAATTCCATTTCCAGGCATCCTTTTGATTAATTGATCTTTCTTATTATTCTGTAAGTGCAATAATTATGGATTGAATTTTTTTTTTTTTTAAATCAATAAATGATTTGAAGCACTTTATATGGCTGAAATTTAACTTTTATACTTTTTGTATTTTTCATTTTATTATGGCAAATTAGTACCAAGTTATTTTTGTATAACACTAATACAGAAGCATTAAAAATAGAAGCCAATACTCTTAAACTTTAAATAAACTCACAAAACATAAAACACATTACACCTTTTTTATTGTATCTACAATAACATAACATATAAAATTTGCCATCGGTCTCGAAGACAAAAAACAAAAAAATTCAACAATATAAATTCCAAATCAATTTAGCAGAAAAACATTCGAGTAGTTGCTTGATGAATTTCCTGCTCCGTCTTTTCTTGTAATATGAATATCTTCTCTTTCAAAAGCATACCGAGCTCAAGTTCATTCATAGGTTGAAACGCTCACACACACTGAATGACAATGACGTAGAACAAAAGCAGTGTCATGGCTGATCACCACATTGATCTCTGTACTCCAGACATCTGGCTGTGGTCTGCTAAATCACGAAAAACTATTCGGCTAAGACGCCATCTGCGCTTCACTGCACGTGGACGTGAGGTCAGCACACACCTGTTGCGAATGCGCACGGGACAACTGTCTCGAGGCAGAGCGGCGATTTCTTTATCTGCTATTTCCTAATAACAAAAACATGACAAACATGGACAGCATTATTATTATTATGTTAATGACACAATTCACATTGTTATGTTAACGATAATGACTCTATAAATGGGTTACTGTAATATTAATTACTGCAAAATGAAAGGTGCTTTTTTTCTGAAGTATAAACTCTGACTGAATGGAAATGGCAAGACTCTAAATTGTACCTGTAGCTCTTTTGGCAAAATTGTATTCTTCCTAATGGCATTGATGCGCAGTCGTGTATCTGCATATTCAAATGCCATCTGACGGCGTTTCACATCCCTCAACATCCTCCAGTCGACATAGTAGCTCCTGACTTGCTCCATCAATCCAACTGGACTTCTGCAGGCCTGAAGGACATCAGATATTTTCTATTTATAGATAGATTTTTGCAATACAACTTGTCACAAGATTATTATTACTGTACATAATACTTAAGGTGGTATATTTAATGTTCACATGCATAACTTCACTAGGTAGATAAAAAATAAATGTTTATAACATGTATACAAATCCCCATAGTAAATGTGATAATTCCCAATAGTCACATCGCAAGATATGCAATGTTGAGTGAGTCTATATATTATTATATTATATATTATAATTTTCATGTGTTATCGAGGCCCGTGAATGTATAATGATTTTAAAAGCATTCACGGCTAAGAAACTCTACTGTTTGTAACTTTAATAATGATTAATTATATTGAATTATTATTATTATTATTAATTGACTATACAGTACCTGAAGACTGTTGGATTCGGAAAATGATAAAACATTGTTAATTTCAATTGTATCTTGTATTTTTTAATTGCACTGATCTATGCTTGTAGGTGGTTAATTATATTTTAGTCAGATGCACTTCTCATCTCAACCAATCTAAAATGATCAATCCTTTCCAAATAAAGAAATTCAAGTCATCTGTTGAAATAGAGTCACGATATATTTTGCAGAATATCAAAATATCGCAATGATCGCTTTTTCCAATATCGTGCAGCTCTACAATATATTCTTTTTTTTTCTTTACTTATACTCTATATAAATACAAATGTTATAGTAATTTTGTTTTAAACCCTACTATAGTAAAGTACGTGTATTAATGCATTGTGGTAATTCTATAGATGCTGTGGTAATACAACTAATACAAGATAAAAGAACTGTATTACATTTTCTACAACTAGGTATATCATACTACAATACCACAGTTCACCATAATAAAAATAAATGTATATTACAGTATTTATTACAGAGTCAGTTACATATTTGTATTGGTTATATATAAAATTCATCCATTAAACTGCTATCAATATCTAACAAGAGTTTATATATGCTTTTACTTTCATGTACTGAAATGTTATAGTTGTTTGCACATTACAAGTATTTATGGGTAGCCCTTACAAAACGACAACAAAAATTAAAACAACAAATTACATGACAGCCTACAAATGTCATCAGAATGTCTCGGTTAGACATTTATACCTCCGAACCATGTCGCTTTCTAAATCACAACATAATTAAAACACAAATATCACGTGTTTAAATGTACAAAAGTACATGTTCAAAGACAACTTACTTGTCTGCTGAACGACAAGGACGAGTGCAGAAAGCCCATGCCCGTGCTGAGGAGCTTCCACGCCGCCATGTTGATCTGCACTGGCAGTTTGCAGGGTGAGAATTGAATGGAGTTTTTCATTACTGCCATCTGCTGGTTGTTTTAATGTTAATCCAAGCATTTCAGCATTGTCAACGATGTTAAACAGTGCTAAACTATTTGAAAATTTTGAGACTTTGTCGATATGTCATAATAATGTCGATCACATTTTTTTTGTCATGACGAATTATATTTAAGCTGCGATAATATTTTGTAAAGTCCAGGAAACTGTAGCTCTGCATCTGGAATCCTCTGGACCAGGTGCGCCCAAAATAAGTCCTGGCTCCTGGAAGGTCCTGCAAAGTTTAGTTCTGACTAGTTTAGGCTAACTAATCGAGCTCTTACTAAGCATTCCAGAAACACCCTTGCAGGTGTGTTGAGGCAAGTTGGAGCTAAACTCAGTAGGACACTGGCCCTTCAGAACTGAGTTTGGATATCCTTGTTCTAGACCAACCATAAACATAGCATTGAACAAAAACAGATTCACAAGAAAAAATATTCGTAAACAATTCAGAGAGCATGAAAATTAAGAAAGGTAATGATTTTAAAAGTTAATAAGTTAAAAATTGTATGTAGTTGCAGTACACAACCACACGATGGCAGAATTTACCTTTACTCAACTATACTTCAATGAATAAAAAATTGATCCTGAAATTACTTTTATTTTTACACGCCAATTGCAGTGGACTATAATGGGTTATAACTATGGGTAAGATGCCACTTTTATGAACATTTTAATAAGAGCTAGGCAAAACTAACTTTAAAACTAAACAAACTTTTTTACTTTTTTAAATGTGACTATAGCCATACCTGCAGGTTGTAAATACACTTTTTCCCCCAGAGTAAAACAATAATAATACAATGCAAAATAACATTCGATATTCTTTTATCTATCTTTTATCTAATAAAAAAAAACTTTAAGCCACCCTGAGGGCTTAAAAAAATATATAAAAAAATAAAATAAAATAAAAATAGCAGGTCTTTTGCAGAGAATCACCAATAAAATGTATGCCACAAGCTTCCTCCAATGCACTCAAAACATGATTACTACTGCCTTTTCAAACTACCTGTTTAAAATGAGCTGAAACAACACAATTGTAATTTCTTTGGCTAATTTCTTTGTTTTATGTTCAGTTCATTTAAATTTGTCAACCATTAAGTTAACATAAGTGTTTTGTGTTGGGAAAACATGAAGGAATCGTGTTGGTGTAACAGGTATGGAAATTATTGTTTACTTTATTAATAAAAGTACACAAAATGTGTACCTAAAGTGTTTATTAAGTATACCTGAGGTGTTTTCCATTGTGTGTGTCTTCTCCTTTAAATTTCTAAGAAAGGTTAACTTCACTTTTTAAAAACAAGTTTGAAGCTAGTTTTTATGTTTGAATAATAATTATACCTTTATTTTTCACATTTGTTAAATTTTTTTGTGTTTTCACTTTAATCGAGATTTGGATTTAATTTTGTCACTGAAGCATGTGAAGGCTAAATCCATTGCGCTTTCCCTTTAAACAGAGGAGATTTAAGGGCAAAGACACACTGTAAAATCTGTGCTTTTGTTTACATCCGGAGTGATTAAAGAGCCGTCACAACTGCTGATATCCATCTGGTTACTCCCACATTAAAAGAAAACACAATGGAGAACCGGTTACATTGGTCCAACCTGGTTAGGGGATTTGTAGTTCCCAGCATGCTTTGCGTGGGATTGAATTAAGAGAGGAAAAGTTTGACAATAAAAATAATCTTGAGTGTTTCAAGTTAATAGAAATACTTGTTGGAGTTCAATCTTCACCTTATTTTGAAAATTTTTATGTAATGCTTTGAGTTTTGAGATTACCACCTTGCAGAAGCACTCATGCTTTGTGTGTTGGCAGCTTCATTAGCAAAAATGGAGGTTGTTGCTGTGCTCAGTGAGAAATAACTATCCTAACATTAGTTCTGAGGTCAGTCTCAATCGACTGTATAACTCATAAAATATCCCTAAAATGTCTTTTAGTTCATTTAGGATAACTTCAAATAAAAACAAGAGACATGAAATGTACGACACAAAATAGACATACATGATATTATTAGACCTCTGAGTTTAAGTTAAATAAATATACAAATGTATTTAAACTGTTATTTGATAAAATCATGTTGGACCAACTCAATTGCATTTAATTGTGTAAATAGTTTTTTAGTTGGTGCTAAACTAATTTATTGGATGGAAATCCTGTCTTTAATTAAATTGAGTCCATCCAATAAGTTATTTTCATGAGTGTGGTTATACCAGCCTTGCACTATTTTATTTCATTTTTTTGTCTGTTATTAACCTTATATGAATAAAATGTTTGATTTAAAAAATAGCTTTGTAATTAAAGTTGCTGAGAAAGTCAAAATACCCCCTCTACCTCCAAAACACCCTCTCTTTCTTTACTTTAATAAAAATGCATGTCTATTATTTCCACTTATGTGATGGGTTTTAGGGTTAATATACATGATGTAAACTTGTTAATGTCAGTTAACGCAACTGTTTTAGTTTTCATCATCTGGAAATTTTGGAAAATGATCTGCAACATTACCAGGTTGTCTGTATCCTGCACCTGCACTGTGTTCATAGCAGTTCAATACAAGAGAAACAAGCAGCCCTACAGACAATTTTCTGATTGTAATGCAGACTGGCTGCACACACAAGAAATCATGTTAGACAGCAAATTTGCTGAGCATATTACAGGCCTACAAACTATAAGGATAAACAAGGGAGAGAGAGTGAAGGTCTGTTTTAATATTCGTTCCTCACAGCTTGATGTCAGAGGTAAGTTTGCTCATTTTGTGTCTGTTTACCAGATTTCATGGCTTTTTTTTATGCCCGTCTACCATTCTGTCATTACCACAGAATAAATACCCACATAAAACAATGGTAAAATAAGAAGAAAAAACAAAACAAAAGCAGACAACAATGAAAAAACAACCGACAAATAGCCCCTTGTGTGCTTCTCAGCATGACATTGGTTAAAGTTCAACCTCAAGGCATTCATAAAAAACTGTCCTAGTAAATTCCTGTAGAATTTCCCAAGCAATCAGCCTTTGTTAAAAGATACTAGGAGATGTGTTCTGAGTAAAATACTAACATGTGTCAAATTGCCCGATTTTACAAAGAAGATCCATTATGTGTATTAAAACCGATCGAGTCGCAGTCTAGACACCAGTTTATGCTGCTATAAACCAATTATTGTGATATTAGGTTGATTAATAGGAACAGGAAATGTATAGGAATAGTTTCGTCATCAGTGGCGACACGGTGGTTAGCTGTGTCGCCTCACAGCAAGAAGGTTGCTGGTACGAGTCCCAGCTGGACCCGTTGGCATTTCTGTGTGAAGTTGGCATGTTCTCCCCGTGATCACGTGGGTTTACTCCGGGTGCTCTAGTTTCCCCCACAGTCCAAAGACATGTTATACAAGTGAATTGAATAAACTAAATTGGCCGTAGTGTATGAGTGTGCATGTGAGAGTGTATGGGTGTGTCCCAGTACTGGGTTGCAGCTGGAAGGGTATCCGGTTTATTCCGCTATGGCGACCCCTGATGAATAAAGGGACTAAGCCTAAGGAAAATGAATGAATGAATGAATGAATGAATGAATGAAAGAGTTCTGTCATCAGAAACTCACCTCCACTGGTTCCAAACATGTCTGAGTTTCTTCCTTCTGTTGATCACAAAAGAAGATATTTTGAAGAATGCTGGAAAGCGGTAACCATTGACTTGGTGGTATTTTCTTCTGTGGGTGTCAATGGCTATCTGTTTATAAATTTGTCTTTTGTGTACAACAGAAGAAAAAGAAAGAAAGAAAAACCTTTACGCCTGCAGGCACAGTTGCTGAAGGCTGTTTTTCTATTTCAGATACACCTTCTGTACAAGTAGACGACATTGCAAAGAGCTTTTTACAACTTTCTTTAAGTTGTGTCTAAATGATGATTTATGGTGATAATTCATGAGCCATTTTTGGATATTTACTCACCAATAGAGATGATAGTGAGGAACAATGCTAATCTGTATCTTTCTTTAAAAGTTTGGTAACACTTTAAGTAACCATTCTCACTATTAGCTACTGGCTACTTATTAGCTGCCTACACTGTAAAACCCAATATGTTATGGTAACTCAAACCATTTGAGTAAACTGATTGCAACAAACCATTTAAAAAAATTAAAAGTTAAGAAATTTTATTTAATCCTAATGAGTACTGTGATCTTAATCCATTTGAGTAAACAACGCATTTTGAGCACAGTAAAACCCAATAAATGAAGAGGACTCAAACCAACTGAGTACTGTAAAACCCAATAAGTTAAGGCAACTCAAACCGTATGAGGAAACCGATTGCTACAAACAATCTGAGTTAAAAAAAACTAATCTATATGAGTCCTGTGAACTTACTCCATTTAAGTTGAAGCAGTGAGGTATTTAATCAACTCGTTACCTTCAACACTGAGTTCAAAACTCTTTTCAATTGAGTACTTTCAGTAAGTTTTGAGTTAAATACACTCGTTTCATTTGATAAAGTTGACTGTTGGGTTTTAAAGTGTAATATTAAGTTATTATTATTCATTCATTCATTTTCTTTTCAGCTTAGTCGCTTTATTAATCTGGGGTCGCCACAGCTGAATGAACCGCCAACTTATCCAGCATATGTTTTACACATATGTTTTACACACAACCCATCACTGGGAAACATCCACACACACTCATTAACACACATACACATATGGACAATTTTAGCTTGCCCAATTCACCTATACTGCATGTCTTTGGACTGTGGGGGAAACCGGAGCACCCGGAGGAAACCCACGCAAACACAAGGAGAACTTCACACGGAAATGCCAACTGACCTAGCCGAGGCTCAATCCAGCAACCTTCTAGCTTAGGGCGATCATGCTACCCACTGCGCCACCACGATGCCAGATATTATTAGAATTAAATAATCATAATGTTTATTAGAACTTATAAAGTAGGATTTTATACTACATCCCTAATACTACCCAATACCTAAACTAACCAACTATATCAACTATTACTAACTATTTATATGCGGCAAATTAGTAGTTTATGGAGATAAATATCCCAGTCAATGGTTTGTTAATAGCGAGAATTGTACCTTAAAGGCAACAGTGCTAACCACTGAGCCACCATGCAACCAGACTGACTTTTCATTCCTGTCTATTTTTAAATTATTGTTAGATGTCTATGAGATTTTTACTGACAACCCAAACATCTTTGTTTTAGCCAAGATGTCTATGTTTGGATGCCTATTAGATATCTTTTTCACACAACAAAAGCAAAAGCAAAATGTCTGTGTACTACATGTGCTGCTTTTCTAAATTC
The DNA here is from genome assembly GCF_903798145.1 of Danio aesculapii. NCBI lineage: Eukaryota > Metazoa > Chordata > Actinopteri > Cypriniformes > Danionidae > Danio > Danio aesculapii. The sequence goes on along the minus strand of NC_079436.1, from coordinate 35,230,052 downwards.
AATATCTGCAACTCTGTCATCTGAATACTTCTAAAGCAAAGGCTTCAAAAAATATTTAGCACATTTCCTGCTGTTCACAGGCCACTTGAAATCCTAGTTGCTTTTAAATGAGATCAATGCTTTCCAAAAACAAAGCAGACCCAGTCAGGGCTTTGTTCTTTAACAAATAAAAAATTAAATACATCGGTGTGAAGGGCTTGACTTCCACTGAATTCATATTCAGACATTCCATGCTGATCCCCACTGGAGTGTGAAAATCAGAAACAAAACTGAACCTTGATGTGACTGTGAAACCCATGAGTTTGAGATCAACATTTTGTAAGCTAAATCTTTTCTTTTTCTTTCTTTCTTTCTTTCTTTCTTTCTTTCTTTCTTTCTTTCTTTCTTTCTTTCTTTCTTTCTTTCTTTCTTTCTTTCTTTCTTTCTTTCTTTCTTTCTTTCTTTGTCTTGTTTTTCTGGGCAAATAACTTTCATATCTGATAAATGTCATGCAAGATGTCAAGATATGCTTTTGAATAATCTTGTTTTCCATCATATCAATTTATGTCCATTGGCAGATATTGTTTTCTTGTTTAAAGCAAAAACAGTCATTTAATTTTTTGAAACATTTTTATAATATGTAATAAGCAACCCAGGTTCATTATTGATACGTACCCCTTTATACATTTCTGGAGAATGCGAAATACATCAGGCATGTGATCAGCCAAAGACAAAAAAGAAGGAACACACAATACATATATTCATTCATTCATTCATTCATTTTTCTTTTCGGCTTAGTCCCTTTATTAATCTGGGGTTGCCACAGTGGAATGAACCGCCAACTTGTGGGGGAAACCAGAACATCTGGAGGAAACCCACGCAAATATGTATATTTCTGTGTGTTTTTAAATAATAACTAATCATAGAAATAATAATTCTAAAAATAATAATAAAGAATATTCTTTATGTAAATGTGTGATATTAGCCACACAATTAAGTTTATTTTTTGTTAGATGTTTATCAGTTTAATAAACACCCAAGTAATATGTAATAGGCCTACTTTGTACCTCAATGTCGGGACAGATCCACACACTGCCACTAGATGACGCCACTAACTCGGTTAGTTCTCTTGTGTCCACAGAATATAAACTTTACTGTAATTTAGTACTCTTTATTCTACGTGATAAATAAACTACTAGTCAGTCAACAATTCGAACTGTAAAAATATGGATTTATCTATAATGTGCATAGAACGCACAAGGTCATGACATACAAATGTAAGAGTGGAAAAAGTGCACAGCCGCGCACACATTCAAAACTATTTTACAAGCTTGAATAAGGTCAGCGGCTTCATCATACACGCACATTAAAGGACTACACAATATCATTATGTTATATACACAGTAGGTCTACAGTTACATCGCTGAATGACGTAAACAAAGCAGTTACTGCTCCTTTCTCGGCACAATGATGAATAGTGAAGGTGCAAAGCATCAGATTGTCAGCTTTGATGACAATAAACCTCAATGAGACACCCCCCACCTTCAAAAAAAACCTTTGGATTTACACAAATTAAAGGGGTCACTTCACTGAGCTAGGAAATCACGGAAATCCGCATATATACGGACGAATCACAGCCCTTATACATTTTAAGAGGTACATCTGCTCTTCTCACGGAAATCCACCAGAGGCCGCTGTCGACTGACTGACTGACCAATCTGACAGATCACCCCCACCCACCCCCTTCTCTAAACCCAACTGATAGTGTTTTTAAAAAGCAATCAAGAAAAAAATAGCCATATGATTTTTACCATGTTTTCAGATATTACCACGCTCTCACCCTGTTAGTTACTTGTTTATTTAAATTTTTTTCCTTTTGTTTTTGTCTTACCTGCTTTTTGGAACCATTCTTTGCTAGATTCGAACCCTATCATTGTGGTTAACTCCGCTCTGTGTCTCAAGTCTGCCGACGTACTTGGCGAGCCACTTGACAAACTGGCAACAGTGAAAAAGCCGTCACCACGGAGGTAAGTGGTTGGCTGGTAGCGCGAAAAGAAACAGAAGCCATCCGCGGCATCATAATGCATCGTAGCGTTTGGATGAAAGAAAAAATGCAGCCATACCTGTACATACCTTTGGCTACATAATTCGTGCTCTCCAGAAATGTATACGGGGGTACGTATTCACAACGAGCCTGTCTTGCAACCTGTTATGATACTTGGAAAAACTAAGCTTACGTTAACGTTTAACGTAAGAGTTAACGTTTAAGTCATTTTCTTCTAAATTTAGTTTGATTCATTCATTCATTCATTTTTTTTTCAGCTTAGTCCCTTTATTAATCCGGGGTCGCCACAGCGAAATGAACCGCCAACTTATACAGCCTTTGTTTTATGCAGCGGATGCCCTTCCAGCTGCAACCCATCACTGGGAAACACATACACACTTATTCACACACACATACACTACGAACAATTTAGCCTACCCAATTCACCTGTACCACAGGTCTTTGGACTGTGGGGGAAACCGGAGCACACGGAGGAAACCCATGCGAACGCAGGGAGAACATGCAAACTCCACACAGAAAGGCCAACTGACCCAGCCGAGGCTCAAACCAGCGACCTCCTTGCTGTGAGGCGACTGCACTGCCTACTGCGCCACTGCGTCGCCGATCCAAAAAACATTAAGAAAGAAACAATTGCTGCATCGCTTTAATTCTGTGTTATTTTTACATTTTTAAATCAGATGTTGGTATTTTAATTGATCAGCAAAAAATTTTGTTTGTTTGCTTATAGGCAGTGTCCATATGTGTGACATGTCTCAATAACAAAAGCCTGTCTTAAAGCACAAGTTTCCCAGGTGCACTTGAAGGCATATTTCAGAAAGTTCCCACAAATTTCACTTAAAAGAAATTCAGACACTGCACACATGTGGACATGCATGCTCTGAGCTCTTTACCATATGTCGTAACAGGTGATTTGCATATGTAACCTCAAGATTGTTTATTTTCCACATCAGTCTAGCTTTCTGGACCAGTGGCTTTTAACGTTTGTTTTGATTCTTAACAACAGAGAAGTCATTCATATCTGCTCTATAGCTCTTTTGTGCAAAAACTTTATTTTGATGGTTCCCTTTAGAAAGTATGTTGACTATAACTTAGAGCAATTTAAAAAACTATTCACAGCATTACTCGACTATATGTTAGGGGGAGTAGAAAAAATGGATGTACTTGTAAAGATATTCATAGTGAAATCAGAGACTTGCATAAATACAAGAAATTGTGTTTCGTTGCAAATCACTAATTAGTGGTGCAAGAAATATAAAATAAAACACACAATGTAAAAAATACTGAAGAAATTAAATTAACTTGTTAGTTTTTACAAATGTAAGTGGATTGAACAAAAAAATATGTTAAAAACCTCAAGAATTGTGTTGTTTCAACTCATTTTAAATAAGTTGTTAACATTAAGTTGTTAAATAAGTTGTTAAACAAGTAAGCTAACATTAAACATAATTTTTAGTGCAATAAATTGTCATTTGAAACACTAAAATATTCAATCAACAAGCAACTAAAGTCATTTGAAGAAATACTTTTGTTTGTCTTTCTTTCTTTTTCTCTTTCTTTCTTTCTTTTCTTTCTTTCTTTCTTTCTTTCTTTCTTTCTTTCTTTCTTTCTTTCTTTCTTTCTTTCTTTCTTTCTTTCTTTCTTTCTTTCTTTCTTTCTTTCTTTCTTTCTTTCCTTGATTAAACTTAAATACTGTACATCTTTTCATGCTGACATCAGTTTAAAAAGAACACACACCGCACAGACTTGTTCCCGTTTGTTCACCATGTTCATTAACTTTTTTTATAATTTCTTTTTTTATTTTGACATGATTTCATGTTTTTTTTTATATAAGAGGGCTAAAAGATGTATTGCATGCTACATGAGGTTTCTTTTGCTAATTGTCCCACAATAATGACAAATATCTAATGGTTTTTACTACATACTTTATCCTAAGGTACTTAAAACCCTAAAGAGCACTGAGTACTAAGTGACTTCTTTTCTTGCTTTTTTTCACAACAAGCACATTGGATTCAGAAAGGTCTGGCACATGATTTTTTTTTTTACATATAATAAAAAACTATATTTGGTACACTGTAAAAAGTGACCATTGACTTAGAAAATGCACATGGATCATTTACTTAAAACAGCAAGAAAACCTGTTGCCTTAAAACTATTAAATTAAAGTCCACTCATTTTTTAAAATCAATGGTCAAAATCAACTAATTGCTTTTTACAATATTAATGTCAGTGTGAACTGGAACTTGTACAGAGGTGTGCGCTGTAAAGATTTGACTTTAAGTAGCAAAAACTACTTGAATAAATAACGTCAACATAACTACTGTACATTATTTTAATGTCATTCATTCATTCATTTTCTTTTCGGCTTAGTCCCTTTATTAATCAGGGGTCGCCACAGCGGAATGAACTGCCAACTTCTCCAGCATATTGTTTACATAATGGATGTCCTCCCAGCATGGGGAAACACCCCTACACTCTTGCATTCACACTCACACATACACTACGGCCAATTTAGCTTATTCAATTCACCTATAGCGCATGTCTTTGGACTGTGGGGGAAACCGGAGAACCCGGAAGAAACCCACACATACACGGGGAGATCATGCAAACTCCACACAGAAATGCCAACTGACCCAGCCGAGGCTCGAACCAGCGACCTTCTTGCTGTGAGGCAACAGCTCTACCCACAGTCCCACCGTGCTGCTTATTTTAAGGTCATAGATCAAACCACAATTTATTTATATTTCCTAGCATAAATGACTTATTTATAAAATATATAAATTTTTTTATAAAAATATATTTAATAATGAAACTAATACACAATCCATTTTGATTGTCAATCAAATCAAAAGCTGTTTTAAGCTCTGAAAAAGTTATGTAAAACACTGCTTTATCCATGTCATTTTTAACTCTGTTCATACACAAACTTTGTTTTGAGGGTATAGTCACATTTTAGACAAAATCTGACTTGTATATTGCGTGACATTAAACTAGTAAATCGATTGAAATTGTATCTCAAAATATCAACAACCACAATCAATCAATCAATCAATCAATCAATCAATCAATCAATCAATAAATCAATAAATGTAGTGCATTTTCATCAAAACATTGTAGCAATGGATTTTTATATGAAACTCCAACACGATCTCACGGCAATTCGTAACTTTTTTATTTAGTGGCTAATTTGTATGAATTCGTATAATCTCATTCGTACAATTTAGTATGATTTGCTTATCCCCCAATGACAGTTGGGTTTAGGAGGGGGAATGGGTGCCACGCCTCCTTTTTAAAATCAAACATTTTCATACAACTGAACTCATTCGTACGAATTAGCCACTAAATTGACAAAACGTAAAATAGTTATGTTTCCTCGTGAGATCAGGTTGGAAACTCAACATTCGTTTGTTTTTAAGTGATTTTAATTTGTGGAAAATTAGTTGTGGTAAGTTTACATCCAGTTCAAATAAGAGCTGCTAAGGCCTCAAAGGTGTGTCTTTGTTGTTTTGGGTATTGGTGAGGTTTAGAGCATTCGTGAATCCAAGAAAAAATGTGCACGTACTAACCAGATTTTCCAAGCCAGCCATGACTTGCTCATCCTCCAATACAATGCTGAAGTTCTCATGATCGTCCCTCTGGCAGACAGCAAATTTCTGCGCATCATCGCACTGCAAACCAAACATTACATTTATTATTATGCAATTTTGCAGTTATAATTTTCATTTGTTTAAGGTTTCTTGACAAGAGTCTATAATTCAAAGACATCAGTAAATAAACCAGTTCTATATACCTCTTCCAACTCTCCAAAATGATTGAGTGGACTGTGCTGACTGAGATTATAACATAAACCCAAGTATAGTTTGACTAAAAATGAACAGGATGTTTCCAAAATGTATTCTATTTACATTAGTGACACTATAGTGTAAAAAAGAAACAGGTTCATGAAAACAAACCATAACGATGATTTTAATGCATTCAACAAAGTAGTGCATGAGCTGTTTTTGTAAAAAATATCAAAATATAAAGTGCAGTTTTCTAAAAAAACATAAATATCTAAAACGGTTTAAGACACTTACATTGTAAACTTTGCAATGAGGTCTTTCTCCTTTTTATACAAATAGACCAACAATAGAGGACAACATATCCTTTTTTAACAATTAAAGAAAATATGCACGTTGTTTTTAATGATCACACTACTTTATTAAAGATATTTTTATTAAAGAAAGTTTAAAGCCTCAAGATTCAATCGGTCAGACTTGGTCATCAAACCTTTTTTTGGTGGATTAATATGCACAGAATAATTATCAATCGATAATTATTAACATTGTTTTCTTTCACAAAGACTATAAGCCTTGTGATCACTTATTGAATTATTTGTATTTCCTGTATTATTACTTGTCTGTTAAAGGACTATTAACATAAAGAAGACAGACCACTAGTAAAGAGAAATGATTGATACAGTATGTACGTTATCAAATTACTTCCTAAAGTTGGCTGTCGGAATTGTGTTACGGCGACCAGCATTTTTGACAAACTCATTATTGACTTTTTTGATCAACGTAGCTTTGCTAACTTTCCACCGCACTTACTTTTGTTTCATTCAGCCCTCCAGCTATGAGGTGAAGCCCCTTTTGGACTCGAGGTCAAGGTTTTCCTCAATGCTGGAATGTGCTGCATTGCTCCCTCAGGATGGTGTCAATCAAGTAGCAGGGGACTGATGCCTACCCCTCGCTGAACGAGTCCATATTTCGACGGAAGCCACCGTTCCTCTGCGTCTCCATGGGTCAGTGCATGTTTTTATCTGTGTTTTGCACTCCGGTCCTTCTGTTCAACAGATGCTGTAGCTGATGAATAGAAAAAAAAAGTGAGAACATCCATCCCGAAGTCACATTTAAGTAGAGTGTCTACTTCAGTAAACAAACAAGGGCTCCTTAGAATGAGTTATTAACGTTCAACCTCCAATCTCCGCAAAGAAGCACGACAAGTATTTGATTAATGTTTTGTCCCCGACGAATGTCTGCTTATGGCATTAGATTAAGAAATAGAGACATCAGAGGGAATGAACCTTGCACGGCCAACCATCACAATCAGAGCGATCCCGCTTTCCAAACCTAACTGTTAATCCCATCAATCACAGCACAAGGACTTTTATGATGAGTAGAATCCAAAATGAAATATAAAATGATAACTGGGACATTAGGCCTCTTTAGTGTTTTTTTTTTTGTATGACCATCTGTGAATTCGTTCAAAGGGACCACCAAGGTTAACAGGAAGCGTGTTCTCAGGAAACCTCAGTGGAGCAGAGAAACCCAACACAATACTGTGGAGTAAACCTCACAAAATCTTCTTTTATTGACTCTGGTAATTGAGAATAGTCTGCAGAAAGAAAGAAAAAATCTGCAGGTCGGCGTGTGTTTCTGACCTGTTTTAACCATTTAACTTGGTTGGCAAATTTAATCTGTAGATGTTTTGGGGGAGCTGCCATTGGGCCAGATTGCTTGACTGATTTCTTCATGCTGCGGTGCATTATTTTTCAACAGTACATCTATATTTTGTGGCTGTATGGAGTTGTGGACAGCTTAAGTTTTGTATTTCTGCACCCACCTGAGTGCATTGGTGTGGGGATATCTGATTTAACATGGAGAATGCGAATGGTGAAGTACTTTAGTTCATTTGATAAGACTACTGGAAACATTTCACACATGATCTTGCATGATCTGTCTTCTGGATACAATGTTTTTAAATGCACTTTTAGTTGCAGTATGAGGCATTTTATTATGTAAAAACAAGAAACATTTAAACTGTTCATATAGGCCTACTTGCACTTGAAATTAATCTGAGTTAAATATGGACAATCCTAACCATTTCGTAAAATTTATTCTAAAATGTATTTATATTTATACAGTATTTATATATTTTATTTATTCAAATAATAAATAAATAAATGATTGCATGAATGAATAAATAATTAAATAAACGAATAAATCAAGTTCATTTACATTATTCAATGTTTTAAATGACGCCCATATACTCACTATCTATTTTATTTGATCAAACATACAAAAAAGAAAAACAAGTAATATTGTAAGATACGCTAATCGGCCACTTTATTAGGTACACCTCCTACTCAATGCATTTAGGCATGTAGACATGGTCAAGACAATCTGCTGCAGTTCAGACCAAGCATCAGATTGGGGAAGAAAGGTGATTTAAGTGACTTTGAACGTGGCATGGTAGTTGGTGCCAGGCGGGCTGGTCTGAGTATTTCAGAAACTGCTGATCTACTAGGATTTTCATGCAAAACCATCTCTAGGGTTTACAGAGAATGGTCAGAATAAGAGAAAATATCCAGTGAGCTGCAGTTCTGTGGACGCAAATGCATTGTTGATGCCAGAGGTCAGAGGAGAATGGCCAGACTGACTTGAGCTGAAAAAAAAGGCAACAGTAACTCAAATAACCACTCGTTACAACTGAGGCATGCAGAAGAGCATCTCTGAACACACAACACGTCAGACCTTGAGGCGGATGGGCTACAGCAGCAGAAGACCACACCGGATATCACTCCTGTCATCTAAAAACAGGAAACTGAGGCTACAATTCGCACAGGCTAACCAGAATTGGACAATGGAAGATTGGAAAAATGTTGCTGTATTATTGCTGACCATATCCATCCCTTTATGAACAGTGTACCCATCTTCTGATGGTTACTTCCAGCTGGATAATGCACCATGTCATAAAAAGTGAATCATCTCAGGCTGGTTTCTTAAATATGACAATGAGTTCACTTTATTTAAATGTCCTCCACAGTCACCAGATCTCAATCCAATAGAGCACCTTTGGCATGTGGTGGAATGGGAGATTCGCATCATGGATGTGCAGCCGTCAAATCTGGACCAAGTCAATATAAATAAAAATCTCTGTTCAAAAAAATCTATTTCCAGTACCTTGTTGAACCTATGCCACGAAGAATTAAAGTAGTTCTGAAGGAAAAAGCGGGTCCAATACAGTACTAGTATGGTGTACCAAATAAAGTGTATTTTTCCATTTCTATGGTAATAAATTGGAAAATACTATTTACTCTTATTCAAACCTATTTAAGCTGATTTTTAAAAAGTCATTTTATCTGTATGATTTTTGAACGGGTAATGACTGAGATTTGATTTTTGAACCAATTAGTAGTTTGAACTACATATTTGAGTGAACAATTCAATAGCTAACTTCTACACAAATACATTTGTTTGTTTTGGATTGAATGCGTGAACAAACTGATTCAGTGAATAATTCAATGCTTCAATCAGACACTTATGCTGGTGTAATTGTATGGCCTTCATCAAGAGTCACTGAAAAGGAACATGCTAACAAAGAAAATCTGAGTGATTCACAAACGATGAAAAGAGCCAGTGCTGTTGGATTGTCAGCTTCTTAGGCCATGTGGGACACTTCTTTTCAGAGATTTGACCTCTGCTATAGCTATAAAGAAAGAATGCATTTTTTTGCGGCATGCAGTGCGGCAGAAACAGCATGCTTCTAGTCAAGTGTCCAGATCACATTATATCTGAGAAGGTAAAAAAAAACACAGTGGCCAACGAGAAACAGGTGAGAGAAGACATGCGTTGAACTCTTGGAGGGAGGTGAGCTCTTTTTGTACTGCAGAAATACTTTTATCAGGTTATTACGTGACATTTTGAGGCCCTTTGCCATTAAGATGGTTAGGGCCATATGAAACATTTTGAATTCTGTATTATTTTTCTTTCTCCTCTTCTCCCATTTCTATTTTTCTGGTATGCATTCTTATGCTGTTTTGTTTTCTTCATCTGTGTTTTGGACACAATTTTAATGGGTAAAAATACATAATAATTACTATAATTAATAATAATTAATTATTTTATTCCTGTTCAAATGAAAAAATGAACAGTTTTGTAATTATATTATATTATATTACTTCATTTGTGTACCGTAATCCCTGTACTTTAATGTGACATGAAACATTTAGACATTTATGCACATCAAATTAGTTCATTACTTACAATCAGTTCAAATTTCCCACCTAGAATTTCATTCACCATTCAATTTTTTTACATGCAGACCCAGAGTCTGTGCAGATCCTGCATAACTAAGAGATTTATATTGCTTTGAGTCAGCAGTGTTCAAGTAAAGTTTATTTATAAGCTAATTTCAAGAGGATAACGTGCTTATGATTGACCACAGCTAGTCCCGTATAAGCTTTATGATTTACCAATCAAATGATTCCTAATTCACCATAAATGACCATACCAGTTTTCTTTCTTTTGAAGAATACCCCCTTCCACCCCTACTCCTCCCCCTTTTCCTAAATGGGATGGCACGGCGGCCCAGTGGTTAGCACTGTGGCCTCACAGAAAGAATGTCCCTGGTTCAAGTCCTTACCCGGTCAGTCGAAGTTTCTGTGTGAAGTTTACATGTTCTCTATGTGCTCACGGTTTCCCCTGGGTTCCCCCCAACATCCAAAGACATGTGACAAAAATGAATTGACTAATCCAAATTGGCACCATAGATCTGCTCCTAGTCAGCAGTATATCACTTCATACCAATTCCTTATTTGGTCATTAGCTATAAACAGCAGTAGAGTTCTCGAGATCTACCTAAGCTCAAACTTCCCTCTTGTCCTGCAAAAGGGAGGGAGCCCCAGGATCTTATAAGCTTGAAATGAAGTTTCATTTTCCCCTAACCAATTAAAACTTTTACTTTTATTGGTTTAGCCTCTCTGAGCTCATCTTACCTTATCCTACAGTGGAAATGCAATCAATACGTTCAATACGTCTTCAATACGTTTAGAGGCTCTAAGCTCAATTGCATTAACACAAGAAACTGTTTCGAAACCATTGTTGGTTACTTTAAAAAATTACATCCATGTAGAAATATTTATTTATATTTTGTTTCACATAATTAGATTTATTTATTTTTTGCAAGTACACCATCTTTGGAAGTAGATGTCTGTTTATGCATAGAACATCACTATTTACTCAACCTAAAAGTTGTCCCAAACACAAAAGAAGTCCTTTTAAAAAGTGTTAAAAACACAACCCAGCCTTATTCTGAAAATGTACCGCTATAAACATTTCTGGAGAGCGCCAAATGCATCTCAGGAGGGAAGTTTTTTGCAGTTTTTGTTTTCGTGACTCCACCAGAGGCTGCTGTGTACAGTTTTCGAGATCTCAAATTTCTCCTGCGAGTGCCACCCATGCCTGCTGTTCTCAAGTAAATCCACCAGCGGCCGCTGTCGACTGACTGACTGACTGAATGATGGATCGACTGACTCACCCTCCTCCTTCCCTAAACCCAACCAATAGTGTTTTTAAAAGCACCGATTAACCCCTCCCCCCTTCCCAAAACCCAACCGTAGTGTTTTAAAAAGCAATCCAGAAAAAGAAAAGCCCTCGCCTGATTTTTACCACATTTTCAGATTTTGCCACATTCTCACCTTTTTACTTGTTTATTTTATTTTTCGGCTTCTGTTTTTGTTTTTTTTCTGCTTTCTGGAACCATTTCTCGCCGCACTCGAATCCTGTCATCAGGGTCGTCTCTGCATCTCAAGTCCACCGATGCAACTGGACAAACTGGCAACAGCAGGAAAGCTGTCCACACAGAGGTAAGCGGTCAGCTAGTAAGCGCGAAAAAGAACGGCATCATACTGCCCCATAGCGTTATAATATGATTCACAGAAATGTTAATTTAAATAACTTATTTTGTGCAAAAAGCAAAGTTTGGAACCATTTGAGGGTGCGTAAAAAGTGAGTAAATAGAAAATTTTGGGTGAAAATCGAAAACGCCAGTGAGCGGTAACAGCGGCTAATTCATAATTTGAATAATCTCACTCTTATATTTTAGTACAATTTGCTCATCTCCCAATGAGGGGCTGGTTTAAAGGAGGGGATTGGGGGTACATCTCCAATTAAAACCGTATGTTTTCATACAAATGAAATCATAGAATTCATACAAATTTGTTACTTTTCGGACAATATATAAATTACTTATGTTTCCTCATCAGATCAGGGAATGTTTGTGACAACTGAATGATGAGTAAACAATGACAGAATTTTCAGATTTGGGTGAACTGTCCATTTAACTTCTGTATTAGTTTCACAAAGAGAAAGACTGATGACAGCCTTGATAAAGAAATATCAATGACTTTTTTTCAGGTTTACAGCATGCTGTTTGAAAGAGTCCTGCAATGGATTTAAAAGACATCAGCTTCACAGAAGTCTGATTCAATGAGATGGCACAGATGTGAAGAAAGCTTTTTGTGCTGAACTTAAAGGTCACCTGCATGCTGGCATGTTTATTGCCATACATATTCCTGCGCTGAGTTACAACAGCAATTTTACTTAAATCTGTTTGTTCAATTAAGGCCATCAGTCAGCTTAACGAAGAGCAAATTGTTAATAGTAGGATCGCATTTTCTCAGATCGTTAATGCTAAATATGTCTTGGTTCAATGAATAGAGGATTGCATGACAATGTTGGAGGACATCCCATTCGGTTTCTCCACCAATGCTTTGGAAAATGTGTATTATGATCCCTGCAATGGAGATCGACAGATAGATGAATGGATAACATATCTCGAAACCTGCTGTTGACAGTGTGATCTAGAATATGGGATGTGTGTCTCACACGTGTGTGATTTTGTCGAAGGTTTATTTGCAGAGCTCGAGACCTTATGGCTTCGATTTAAATTTCGTTTTCCTTCTCGGTTCTGTTATGGTGGGGTTGACCTTCAAAACCAGCCTAATAAACCCCAGAAGCATTCCATCTAAATATGTTAAAGTGCAGAGATTTAATTTTCTTTGATAGATTTCCTTGCGGCTTGTCTTTGTAGCCTTAGGTCTCTGCGCTCCTGGTAGACTTTAAAACAAACACGCTCTAATAAGTTTAACTTCCAGCAGAAGAAAGATGGGCCATGCAGCTATATTACACCTCAGAGTGTAAACACGAGGTCTGCTTATAAATGGCATTTATGTTTTTATAGCTACAGCTTATTACTAAGTAATTGTGATCATCATAAACCTCCAGCGTAGCAATGAGCATTTTTTCCTTCTCCTTATCCCTTCGATTTTTTTTTATCCTCCAGACCTCTCACGTAGTCTTTGCTGAAATATATCCCTGTTTCCTTAATACACAAACTCTTGCTGAGACACCGCCTCATAAAAATCATGGTGAAAGCCATAAGTCTGCTTCACGCTATGCCACATTTCTGCTGCATTCTTGTACACAAACACTGGCGGCCAAACACATTAATCAGTGTACACAGATCCTCTTTTCAAATAAACGGAGAGAGAGACAGAGAAAGGGTTGTTGGGGCAAAAAAGAGTGACGGATGAAAGTCGTATTTCTTTTGCGGGTATCGTCTCAATAGGAGAGTTGAAAAACTGCAAAACAATTCAATAATTCAAAAGGGAAACGGGTTTGATATATTTGAGGATGTGTCAGGCGGGACCTCCAACATGTGTACCTCTCAAAGAGTAAATGATTTAAAGCTTTCTGGAAAATCGAAAACATGCGGCATCCAGATCTTGACTTCAAAACGAGTATTTCATTCTAATGCAGTTCACGGGAATGGGGGTATTTAATTAATAAGGCCACATTACATTTTTAATCAAATGTTTGGGGTCAGTAAGATTTTCAGGGGAAAATCACATGCACGCACGCACGCACGCACGCACGCACGCACGCACGCACGCACGCACGCACGCACGCACGCACACACACACACACACACACACACACAGTTAAAGTCAGAAATATTAGCCCCCTCTTGAATTTTTTTATTTTTTTTTTTATATTTCCACAATGATTAACAGATTCAGGAAATTTTCATAGTATGTCTGATAATATTTTTTTAAAATATTAAAAGTCTTATTTGTTTTATTTCAGCTAGAATAAAACAGTTTGAAATTTCTTTAATAACCATTTTAGGTCAAAATTATTAACCCCTTTAAGCTATATTTTTTCCGATAGTTTACAGAACAAACCATTGTTAAAAATCTTCTCTCTAATAAACAAAAATTGGGGAAAAAAAATTAACCGGGGGGCTAATAATTCAGACTTCAACTAATATATATATATATATATATATATATATATATATATATATATATATATATATATATATATATATATATATATTATATATATATACATACATACATACATACATACATACATACATACATACATACATACATACATACATACATACATACATACATACACATACATACATACATCCATACATATTCACTGAGAAATGTATAAAAATATTCATTTTCAAAATGGGGTGTACTCATTTATGCTGAGCACTATATATATTATGTTAACTAGGCAGGTTAGGGTAACTAGGCAAGTTATTGTATAACGACGGTTTGTTATGTAGACTATCGAAAAATGTATAGCTTAAAGGGGCTAATAATTTTGACCTTAAAATGTTTAAAAAAAAAAAATGTTAAACTGCTTTTATTCTAGCCGAAATAAAACAAATAAGACTTTCTCCTGAAGTAAAAACATTATCAGACATACACTGAAAAAGATTATTCAAAGATGATTCCTTGGATACAATTTTTTTTATGTTAAGTGGTTGTAAACAATTAATTTGGGTTGAATTTAAACAAAATTTTTTTTACATATTATTACATTTAATTTGTTTGTTTAAATTCAACACAAACTAATTGTTTGCAACGGTTTTGCAGACATACATTTTTTCTGTGTACTGTGAAAATTTCCTGGCTCTGTTTAACATCATTTGGGAAATATTGAAAATAGAAAAAAGGGGGGCTAATAATTCTGACTTCAACTGTACACACACACACACACACACACACACACACACACACACACACACACACACACACACACACATACACATACACATATATATATATATATATATATAATCATGACTGTCAGTGAAATGTTACTTTAGTAAATCATTTAAAGATTATCAGAAATAATAAAATGAAATATATATGAAAATATAAAAGATGCACAAAATATTCATAATTTAGTAAATTTCTCAAATTTTACAATATTACTGTGCAATCTCAATATTACTGTTGTTAATGTTGCATTTTTGACTAAGTAAATGTTTAATTTGTCATAATAGACTAATAACAGACTTTCTTAAATAAATCTATAATAATAATAATAACAATAATAATGATGATGATAATAATAATAATAATAATAATAATAATAATAATAATAATAATAATAATAATAACAATGACTTGCATGACTTAATTATTTTAAACTGAATGTTTAAAAAAAGCTGCTCTTTTAATGAAAGTGAATAGTGACCATTCTCAAACCCTAACCCTAAATTTAACCCTAACCCTACTTCATTGGCCTCCCACACAGTTGTAATTTGAGTTTCAGAAGGCTTGGAATACAGCAAATAATATTTATGCTTTAGTGTGCCTTTTGTTCTTTATGGAGCGTGTCAGTCTCTGGTCACCATTCATTTTTACAGTTAAAGCAACACAGAGGTACTCTTAATGTTTTACAGAACAAAAGCACAGAACTTTGAAAGACATTTTCCAATGCCATTAGCAGAAATTCCCCAAAAATATCTTCCCATTTGGAAACAGATCTACATATTTATTCTCAACATTTTATAATGTCAACTTTATTTCCCAATCACACCCTCAAATAATGATAAAATTGATTTTATTGTTAATATTATTAGTCTCAAAATGTTTTGTGTATATTACGGAGCATTCACAGCTGATATGCACTAGACTTCATGCCTTTTCTAAATTCAGATTTAAACCGTACCTTCTTTTAGCCTGTCAGTTCCTTCAGTGTTCAAACCATAGTGTTGCAGTTAAAAAGCAAAGCGGCATGTAATTAAAACCGGTAGTGACAGCGCTTGCTCTGCTATAAATTATAATTAAAGACACAGACCCACACGCAATCACTTACCCAGAAAATCCCTGCAGAACGAGAGCTACTGTAAACTAGCATGCCTTTGTTTCATATAGCTTGACATTTGCTGACTGCAGAACAGTTTCTCCCTGTTCTTATTCCCTACATATTCCAACCACATGTAAAAGTATCCAAATATTTATGGAGACGATCAGGTGTGCCAAAGACTTTTTTTTATAGTGTTCAGGGTCTACTTTTAGCCCATAACAAATGAAACATTGAGTATGTCAGAGCTGCTGTGGGACTGAAGGGATGGTTGAGGCCTGTAATTGTGATTTTGCTCAGTGACGACATTCTTTGAAAGTGCTCCAAGAGGAAGCTGCTGCCGTTTCTATCTGTTCGAGAAAGAATATATGGTCACATTATGTATAAAGCTGGACCCCTGCTTTCCTTTAAAAAACATTACACCTGGCCTGCTCTCCAGTTTCAGTCCAAGTATTTCACCTCTGTGTAACACAACACCCAACAGATGCCTGGGAAATTATAGCCAAACAAGCTCAGTGATGACTTTGATAATTGGTCTTCTGTTGCACGTACGATTTTGATTATAGGCTGACAGAAATATATGTGGAGTTGGTGTGGAAACAAATAATTTGGTCCAAATCTGTTTTCTTTTACTATGCATTGTTGTGTAATTTGTAATATTTATGAATGATAGATACGTTTGGACCCTGTGATTTCCATGATCGCGGATGGAGCTGCAGAATCCGACATTAAAAATGGATTACAATGCTGAAACTGAAACATTTTGATGAATAAATCAAATGTAGTGTCGTATAATCGAATTGTGATGTAGAGAAGAGTCTATCAATATTAAACAGCAAAAAAGATTATTTAAATTCTGCAAGTGTTGTATGTGGAGTTGAATTGATGCCATGGTTTGTTTTTGTAAACTTTTTCAGCACCTATTGTCACAGGACATCAACACACAAACTTCAATACTGCTCTTTTATTTGAGAAAAATGTGTCATGTCATGTATTCACAGTTAGTAAGAATAGTAAAGTTTTCTGCCTTACATTTCTGTAGACTAACTAACTAACTAACTAACTAACTAACTAACTAACTAACTAACTAACTAACTAACTGGGTTTTTGCAGGTGTCACCAAGTTAAATTAAAGACTTTTTAAGACCATTATGAATGAAAATTTAGACTTATACAGGGCTAAATGCTAAGGATTTTTTTTTTCAAATATCCCAGTTAGAAAAGATTTTAACTTGCCCACTCAAAACATTTGTTGAAATGTTGTAGTTTGTGATTTTTTTTGCAATATTTTGCATGAATTTAATTGTATTATCTTTCCATCTATTTATTTATTTATTCTTTAAAATGCTGAATGTAAGTGAAATAAATTACTTTAGTAAATATCAAATATCATAAATAATAAAATGAAATAAATATACAAATATAAATGATAAACAAATATTAATAATTTACATTTAATTTATGGTTATAATAAAATTTAAAACTTATTTGAAATGGTTTGAATATCTCAATTTTACTGTTGTTAATTATTATTATATATTACATATCGTATAAACGCGACGCGGTGGCGCAGTGGGTAGCACGTTCGCCTCACAGCAAGAATGACACTGGTTCGAGCCTCGGCTGGGTCAGTTGGCATTTCTGTGTGGAGTTTGCATCTTCTCCCCGTGTTCATGTGGGTTTCCTCTGGGTGCTCCAGTTTCCCGCACAAGTCCAAAGATATGTGGTGAGATGAATTGGGTAATGGACGTTTCCCAGTGATGGTTTGTGGCTGAAAGGGCATCCGCTGCGTAAAACATATGCTGGATAAGTTTTCGCTGTGGCGACCCCAGATTAATTAAGGGACTAAGCCAAAAAGAAAATGAATGAATGAATGAAATATAATATATATGAAAAAACTGTTAATATTAAAATAATCATAATATAAATTATTAAGTTGTGAGCAAGTCACTTTGGGTTTCTGCAGGTTTCACCAAGTTTAATTTAAGACATTTTTAAGACCATTATAAAGGATATTTTAGACTAATACAAGGCTAAATGATTTTTGTTTTCTAATATTTCAGTTAGAAAAGATTTTTACTTGCCCTATGAAAAATGATAAAAATTAATTGATACATTTAATAATGCAATAATAATAATTGTTTTATTTTTTTTTTATTACATTTTTTTAAATTAATTATATTCATTCACAAACCATATAGCCCTTACCAAGAATAGAACAAAACATAGTGGTCAATTACTTCAGTCTACAATAATAATAATAGCTTAATAATAAAAAAATATAGGTCAGTATCTTCAGCAGTAAATAAATGGAGAACTTTAAAGCAAATGTTACTGTAAGGAAAGTAATTAAATGCTATTTTTAAATAAAAAGTTTAAAGTTTTATTGAGACGGATTGTTGGTGATTGTATGGGTGTTAATTCCCAGATTGAGTAGGTATACATGAACAAAGAAAAATTAAGACCAGTTAGATAGATACAAACATGATTTTAAGACGTTTTAAGACCCCACGGATACCCTGAACTAATTAAATAGATTAAATTAGTAAGTAATTAAATAATCATAATCAAATAAATAATAATTAAATATGATTATTAAAAATAAATGCCACAGTTTTTCCTCCATATTTTAATTTTAGTAAAAAAAAAATGCTTGAAATTTAAGAAAAAAGTCATCCTAATTTAATAAAGCCATAGTAATAAATTATTATTAATTTGATTATGTGTCAGGATTACAATTTAAAACAGGAAATTAGAATACGTTTTTAAAAATGTTTTGGAAAAAGAATACAGATGTTTATATTGCCTAATATACAGTGCATCCAGAAAGATTTTATAGCGCTTCACTTTTTCCACATTTTTTTATGTTACAGCTTTTTTCCAAAATGGATTAAATTCATTTATTTCCTCAAAATTCTACACACAATACCCCATAATGACAATGTGAAAAAAGATTTTTTTGAAATTGTTGCAAATTTATCACAAATAAAAAACCTGAAAAATCACATTTACAGAAGTATTTACAGCCTTTGCTCAATACTTTGTTGATGCACCTTTGGCAGCAAATACAGACTCAAGTCTATTTTAATATGATGCCACAAGCTTGGCACACCTGTCTTTGGGAATCTTTGCCCATTCCTCTTTGCAGTACCTCTCAAGCTCTATCAGGTTGGATGGGAAGCTACAGTGGACAGCCATTTTCAGATCTTTCCAGAGATGTTCAATAGGATTTAGGTCTGGGCTCTGGTTGGACCACTCAAGGACATTCACCTAGTTGTTGTGAAGTCATTCCATTGATATTTTGGTGGCGTGCTTTGGGTCATTGTCCTGCTGGAAGATGAACCGTCGCCCCAGTCTGATGTCAAGAGCACTCTGAAGCAGGTTTTCATTCAGGATATCTCTGTACATTGCTGCATTCATCTTTCCCTCTTTCCTGACTAGTCTTCCAGTTTCTGCTGCTGAAAAACATCCCCACAGCATGATGCTGCCACCACCATGACTCACTGTAGGGATGGTATTAGCCGGGTGATGAGCGGTGCCTGGTTTTTTCCAAACGTAACACCTGGCATTCACTCACATAAGTACAATTTTAGTCTCATCAGACCAGAGAAGTTCGTTTCTTATGGTCTGAGAGTCCTTCAGATGCCTTTTGGCAAATTCCAGGTGGGGAGTGGCTTCCGTCTGGCCACTCTACCATACAGGCCTGATTGGTGCATTGCTGCACAGATGGTTGTCCTTCTGTAAGGTTCTCCTCTCTCCACAGAAGAACGCTGGAGCTCAGACAGAGTGACCCTCGGGTTATTGATCACCTCCCTGACTAAGGCCCTTCTCCCCCGATCACTCAGCTTAGATGGCCGGTCAGCTCTAGGAAGAGTCCTGGTGGTTCCAAACATCTTCCACTTACAGATGATGGAGGCCACTGTGCTCATTGGAACTTTCAATGCAGCAGAAAGTTTTCTGTAACCTTCTCCAGCCTTGTGCCTCGAGACAATCCTGTCTCGGAGGTCTACAGACTATTCCTTTGTCTTCATGCTTGGTTTGTGCTTTGACATGCACTATCAACCCTGGGACCTTATATAGACAGGTGTAAGCCTTTGCAAATCATGTCCAATCAACTGAATTTACCACAGGTGAACTCCAATTAAGCTGCTGAAACATCTCAAGAATGATCAGTGGAAACAGAATGTACCTGAGCTCAATTTAGAGCTTCATGGCAAAGGCTGTGAATACTTCTGTACATGTGATTTTTCAGGTTTTTCCATTTTTAATAAAATTTATAACAATTTCAAGAAATCTTTTTTCACATTGTCATTATGGGGTATTGTGTGTAGAATCTTGAGGAAATAAATTAATTTAATCCATTTTGGAAAAAGGCTGTAACAAAAAAATGTGGAAAAAAGTGTATTTCTGATATGCTTACATTTTATTCATTTGACCATATGCCTGCATTTTCATATATTTTCCTAATGTTCAACTGCAAGTTCAGCACAACATCATTTTAAGCAGCACGAAGCCAAAAAGGTGTAAAATAAATAATGCATTAATTTCCATTTGTACACTTATTCCACTTTTCAAATCAAGATGGAAATTTATGAAAAGGACACATAAAAACATCACTCCTACGACCATGTAGTTCGACGCTTTAAGTTCTGGACTATGTTGACTTTGGCTCTACAAGCCTGTCAGTAGCTATATATCACAATTCCTGGAAAACATTGATTTGCAGTGCTGCTGTAAGAAAAGCTCTGAAATAAAAATGGCATGTTCATTAAAATCTACCTGTGAGAGCTGGCAGTTATAAGCACAGTCTAGTCTTATTAAGTTTGTGTTTAATGAAATAAGTTCCAGACAATGTCCAGCAGAGAAGTGTCTCATTACCTCCCTCAGTCGTTTTTTGGGAGTCTCTGAAGCCACACCCAGGCTGGCCATTGGCTCAGGGCTGCAATGAGGACATTTAAAGTGTTTGAAGGCAGAGAGCTGGAGGACTCGGGACATTGCTGGTCAGGAGGGCCCTGAATGCCCAGTCTGAGCTTGTAAACAGGTGCTTGCAGTAATAGACGTCAGGCAGTGAGCAGGAAAATTACTGTGGCTGGGAATATTCTGGGGTAAGGCATCTGCAGATTCATTATAGCCTGTGCATGAGCCTTTTCACTTTTTACAGCCTTAAACAAGTTGTTTAAATCAGTTTGAGTCACATTATAATGTTTGTAAAGATAAAGTAAAAACTTTTATTTTATGAATAATTAATTGGTGTGTTGTTTTTCCTATACTTTGCCAACTCTTGCTAACTATGCATTTTTAATTTGCTATAAAAGGCAATGTCAAACACCTTTTGTGAGTGAAGAAGATTTATTTAAGTAAAAAAAATTATTTAATGTTTTAATCAATTTAACGTAATTTGTTATTAAAAGGCAGATTAGGAAAATATTGTGCACTAATATGCTGCAAATCAAAGTTTATTCTTGTTTGAATCAAAGTTTAAAAGTTTAAGAAGCATTGAGAGTGAATTAGATGTGTTATTTGGTGTATTCTCTGATTTGAAAGGACAATCGACTTCATGTTAGTTAATACTGTTCAGTGAATATATTAAAATTACTTATGATTTATATATTTTGCACACCAATGGGTGTCCCAAGCTTGACAATATCCCTTTGACTGCCCGCTCCACCAAATGGTTGTCCATGTTTTTACTGTTTTAAATAATGACTGTTAAAGTCATTTAAAGGATGTTTTAAAGCACTAATCCACTTGATTTTAGTTTTATTGTAAAATAAAAACAAGAAAACATGTTAAATGAAAATCTGAAATATTTTATGGCATACTTCAAAAAATAAAGATGATTTACTATCCAAAAATATTTTATTTTGATTATGTTTTTAAATAAATAGGTCTTGTATTAATTCCGGTACTTTTACCATCAACCAATATATCAACCATTTGGTAGAGGTTGATATTTTAGAAATTATGGGACATTAGGAGTTAAGAAATGCAATCCAATTGTTTTTCTCTTGGTGGTGTAGTTAAAGGCATGGACAATGCATTATTGTGGGCAGCATGATTTAAAAATTAAAAAAAAAAATTTTTGTTCATGGTGGTTTAATATTATTGATTAAAAAGTAAATAAATAAATATATAAAAAGTACACTGTATGTTAATGAACAAAATAATAATTTTGTAATACTTTATGTATGCTTATGGATTTCTTCTAGCAAATTAGCATATTAAGATATTATTATATATATATATATATATATACACACACACACACACACACACACACAGTATACAATGCTCAGCATATACAAGTACACCCCTCACAAATCTATCTTTTAATTTCAAATTTTTAATAGGAAGCTATACAATATTTTATTTGTGCATATACATTAGATTAGTCAGTACTGAAGCCAAATCTGGAGCTTATCTAACAAAATAACTTACGATAACGGTCCAAAAACTTGTACAGCCAAACTTATACATTATAGAAAAATATTAAATACTAATTTTAAAAAGAGAAAAAAATCAAGAGAAGCAAAACCAATTGAAATTTTATAGCTTGAACATTTTTTTTCAAAATTTTGCTTGAATTTAACTGTATTATCTTTTAATTTCTAAATATATTTGGTGACTAAAATATTATGTTAATAAATATATCTGTTTAATAAATCTGTTTTGTTTAAATGCACCAAAATACATTGTCCATAATCAATGAGAAATGGATACAAATATTAATTTTCAAAACGGGGTGTACTCAATTATGCTGAGCACTGTATATACCATAGTACATACAGAATATATTAGTAAATCTAGTCTAAAAACATCTAAAAATAGTAAATCTGCTGTTTATAATATGTAATATGAGTGGAAAATGAGCTTGTCAAGTCTCTGTCTCTCTATTTCTTACTCATTCCTTCTCCATGCATTTTTCCCCAAGCCATATGCATACTACTTAACCTGCTCGGACCCCGCTTTCATATAAGATCTAAGCTTCATCCTCGTCGCCTGTCAGATTAGCAGCAAAGGCTACTGTTTTGGCTTCAGGTACTATCAGAAGCCCAGATCAGATGAACAGCAGATGTTGCATTCAGCCCACTGGAGGTTTACTATATGCTGCCTGCACACTGCACATTACTAACAGAGTTGATTTTCGGCATCTGAAAGATCCTCTAAGGCTGCTGTGGTTTCTTTCCCCAGTGGTACATATCGTGAAGAGGAAATGAGTCTCTACCTAGACTTAAGCTTAATTGCTTTCAGCTCTCATCAGCTGAAGAGCGGAGGGGAAAAATCACTAGTCCTGCATGTTTGCGGCTCACAGACTGCACTCCTCACCTCTGTTCCTCTTCTCTACGTGCATCCGTAAACCCAGAATCCCCTTCCTAATGGTGCAGCCAGGGCTCCGCTTCAGATGCGGAGGAACAGACTGTCTTTGTCTTCTTTTTAATGTGTCTCAGGAGAGGTGAAGGCACAGACTAGCTTTCTGTTTTCAACCTCACTCAATTTATTCCCCTCTCAGAATGTGATTTATACTGTTCACAGTCTGTTTGTAAGCCTTATTGCTTGTAGGTCTTTGCCCTTGTAGTTCCTAAAAGCCATGAATGAGTCCCAGTCACAGTGCTGAAAGCTTGTGTTTTGAGATCCAAAAAAATAAAACAAAAAAAAAAGTTAGCCACTTAGCAGCCTGCATTTTCTCTCTCATACCCTCTCTATCCTTTCTAATACTTCATGCTGCAGGGATTTCTATAGGCACGGCTTGGTGAAATCAAACGCTAACTGGGTGTGGAGGAGACATTTTCAAACATCACTATATCAAAATTGCAGTCATCTTGTAAAACTATAAGGTATTCTTAGATGGTCTACCATTCAAAAAAATAAAAAATAACATAAGATAAAAGTACATATAAAACATTATTATTAAATAAATATATTTTTAAATTTGTTAAAATATTGAAATGTTGACAAACACAATTTAAAGTTGACATAAAAATAAATTTAATAAATTCTAAAAATATATTATAAAAATGTGATCCATCCATCCGTCAATCCACCCGCTCATCCATCCATCCATCCATCCATCCATCTACACTGTAAAACCCAAAAAGTTAAGGTAACTCAAAGCATTTGAGAAAACCGATTGCAGCAAACTATTTCAGTTCAAAAACTAATCCTAATGAGTACTGTGAACTTACTTCACTTGAGTAAACGAAGCAATTTGAGCACAGTAAAATCCAATAAATGAAGAGAACTCAAACCAACTGAGCACTGTAAAACCCAATAAGTTAAAGCAACTCAAACCGTTTGAGGAAACAGATTGCTACAAACCATTTGAGTTAAAAAACTAATTTATCTATCCATCCATCCATCCATCCATCCATCCATCCATCCGTCTGTCCGTCTGTACTAGGTTTGTGCAATCTAATTATTTGGATTTTTAAAATCTTTTATGTTATCTTTGAAAATCTTTTTAGCACTTTTATGAGTGCTAAATGTTTGATAGTCATAGCTAAAATTATATATTTTTTTAATAAATAAACAAACTACTTACATTCATTTATTAATTTTCTTTTTGGCTTAGTCCCTTTATTAATCTGGGGTCGCCACAGCGGAATGAACCACCAAATTATCCAGCATATGTTTTACACAGTGGATGCCCTTCCATCTGCAACCCATCACTGGGAAAAAACTACTTACATTGATTCAAATTTATCATTTTAGAAAACAACAATCTCTGGTCTATTTTTATATTAATATTTTGATTTTAGTCATTTATTTGAGGATATTTTGCAAAGATTAATAATTATAATATTATTCAGAAAAGTGAACAAGTACAGTGCTTTTTATTAGGGATGCACCGATTTTGGGCCGATACCGATAACTCTTTAGATTTGGAGGCCAATAACCGATATATTAGCCTGTAAATATACAGTTGAAGTCAGAATTATTAGCTCCTCTTTTATTTTATTTTTAAAATTTTTAAATATTTCCCAAATGATGTTTAACAGAGCAAGTAAATTTTCACAGTATGTCTGATAATATTTTTTTCTTCTAGAGAAAGTCTTATTTGTTTTATTTTGGCTAGAATTAAAGCGGTTTTAAATTTTTCAAAAACCATTTAAGGTCAAAATTATTAGCCCCTTCAAGCTATATATTTTTAATAGTCTACAGAACAAACCATTGTTATACAATAACTTGCCTAATTACAATTAGTACAAACTGCAAAACCTAGTTGATAACCTGCAAAAGCCTGTCACTTGCTCAAAATGGATAGCTCATTCATCAAAAGCAAGTATTCATGCCAATGAAAGTGTCAGTGTCATCAAGATGAAAAGTCCTGACCCCGTTGTTTATGAACAAGACAGTCAAATGGCTTTGTCATGTTTTCATTATGACAGTTTAATAGTTTTCCCATGCAAAAAAGTCAGATTAGGGTGGCACTTCATAAAAAAACTCAAGACGGCACTACATACTATTTGCACAGCCATTTGAAAACTATAGTAAACTATAGACATCACTGCATTCAGTGAGGTATCTGAGTACAAGACACTGAATATGTATGCTTCACATTTTTACTGAATATGCTCTTTGCAATTCTAATTTATTCACAGCATTGTGCACAAGAATAAATACACCCTTATTTACAACAAACATAAACTTCCTTTGGGTAGAGCTGTGCACAACTGTAAACAATATTGCAGTACATATTGGAACTGAACCTACAACATACACAGGCCTGTAAATCATTCATGAAGTTGTTCAATTTTGAAGACATTTTCAGGGAAAAAAAGATTAAAACGTTTTTATAAAATGAGCTTTAGTTACTGTAAAACAATTTTTTTATATATATTTTACATTTATGATGCTTTTTATATTGTATTCAATTTGGTAAGAATCATGAGACTAAAACAGGATAATTTAAGTTGCAATATCTTTCACAAGCAATTCTTGTTATTGATGTCATGCTTTTGACGCGTACATACCAAATGTGGTTAAGCCTTACTTTGTGGATTTTAAAAATTTCCACTATTATTATTGCTATAATCGAAAAAGAGCATCTGCTTTGTTGCATGTACAATATATTTGTCCAATCAGGTTCAAACAACACCTCAGTAGTGGTAGAAAAAGAAAGTTGGCAGGTTTCTCCAGCGCCTTCTCCAAGATAAATAAAAAAGCAAAAAGGAAAGGTGAACATGAAATAAAAGCCTCTGACAGAAAGCAATAAACGAGACCCTCAAAGGGCCTTGCAGCTCCAGCATGTGTGTGGTGTCTGGGTCTGTGATGTGGGCTACAGCAGGACGGTCGGTGGACCTCACCACTCAATGCCTCAATACTACACCATCCAGTCTAATTAGCATTAGGGAGCCTGTGAGGTCATTGAGAAAGTTCTTGATTGTTCTAAAGGAACCCCTGCTATTAACACTTGTGTGTTTCAATGTATGCTAGATATGTTTTAGATATGTTATGTAGATATATTTTACTGAAATATGAAGTAGGGCTGCATGATTCTGGCTAAAATGAGAATCGCGATTTTTTTGCTTAAAATCAAGATCACGATTTTCTCACGATTCTATAGATGTAAAATAAAGGTTAATATGAGTAGGCTATTATTATTGTTATATCTCAAACATATGGTAAAAGAACAATAATAATATTATGTGTAGCTCTACTGTTGGTTAAAATGCTCAATTTTGTATAGACTTTGAATGGTGGACTTGAACAGACTTTAAATTTGTCCTTGTCATTAATGCACAGTAAAGTGATGACATCAGAATACAGCGATTCATAATTCTAATGTTGAATTATTGTGTTTGAGACATATGCTTGCAATCTGTCATTGACAACATTATTAGACCATTTTTTTCTACTGGTAAAATCAGACATTTGTCATTATCAGATTCCCTCTTGCATAATATTCAACATTATATAGGCTTATATACTGACACTGTTAAACATTTGTTCTCATGCACAACACCCTGTGTTCGCTATGAAAGAAAAACATTAAATGCTTGCCGCAATCATAACTCTAAAATGCGATATGATTATTTAAATGATGTTGGCGCGTTCGGTTTCACTTTCACTGCTCAGTGCTGTTCATACTTCCCGCGCGGCTCCTAAACGATCGCTCTGTGCTGCAAACTGAATGTTATTTATAACTTTATTACCTGTTATTGACAGCCTATGCAAGTTCTGTTCACTAAAGTAGACATCATTCACAGGCACGCGCCCGCCCTCTCTGTGGTAACAGCTCACGGTCAGCTCACGTCACGTGTGATTTCGCGGCCGTGAATACATCATTACATGAAGTCAGAAATGATATTTTTTGGGTAAATTATACCTTATAAATACAGCATGTGACTCTTTCAACACCATTTGGAGGTGTCAACACTGCTGAGCCTTTGCTTCTCTCCTGAACTTAAAAATATGATTGGCAGAATTGTAGAAATGCTGGATTAAGATTGTCTTTTTTGATTAATCGTGCAGCTGTAATATGTAGTATCCATAAAAAAACATAAAATTTACATCAACATTAATTTTGGACTATGGGGTGCCATTATTTTAGTTGCACAGTGCAAGATATCAATGGTTGTACTCTGTTATCTACCGGTGCTGACTGTTTCAGATTTTTACCGTAATAAAACTCAAGAAAGCAAAAATGCCACACTGTACAGCTTTCGGTTATCATTTTGTAATTTTTTGGAAATATGAGCCTCAGCCTCTATTTTTGCTAAATGTATAATATGTTGTTCCCGGCACATTTCTTTGCAAGTTTCAGATGACAAATCCACTAGAGGGCGCTGTCTGCAGTTCTGCGAATCTGATATGCAGCTATGTTTTGTTTCAGATACACAGCCTTGAGTAGGCGGAGCATGTTATTCAGATCTCGTAGACAAACCACTGACCTAAACTCTTCCATAAACCCAACCAATAGTGTTTTTAAAAGCAAATGTAAGAGAAAAATGCATGTAGTCACATAGTTTTACCTTGATTTTACATTGCTTTAATCTCTTTTGTGGAACCGTGCTTCACCGGACTCAAAACAAGTTGCATCACAAGTACAACACTATGGGCCCTATCATACACCCGGGCGCAATAAGGCGTATGACGTGAAGCATTCAGTTTTTCCTTTTACAAAGTCCGCCATGTTAATAGCAAATGTGCCATGGTGTGACGCAACTGACCCTTAAAGAGAATGGGAGATGAGTCTCTGGTTTAATGCGCGTTATTTTCAAAACATGCCCATAACTCATTAAGAGAATAAGCAAAACCCTGTTAGACCATGCGCTAGGCGCGAATCATAATTTTCAATTAGCAATAGTGGATTCGGACACACCCTTAATACTTTTGCGCCATTTGCTTTAGATTTAGCACCTAGACTGTTAAAATAGAGCCCTCTATTTGAGTCTTGCTTATAATTTAAAACTGTATTTTTGTTGGTTTATAAGTTTATAATATCTGGCAAAGGGACTACCAATGAAAACTAGCCTTTGGGCTAATTTGGGTACATTGACATTCTTCAGGATTGTTGATTAATGTAAACTGTCCTGTCATTGTGAAAGTAAATAAATTAAACACATTATACAAATCCAATAGCAGCTAGAGAAGCAATTTACTGTACGTTTTCACTATTTGTCAGGTGTCTATGCAAATATGTTTGAACTTTTTTTGGCGAGCAGTAAATACTTAATGAAGCTTTATTCATCCATAGGCATGTTCCCAATTGTTAGTCTCTTCTTAGAACTAAGGAACATTAAAGAATATCATTCACTTTTTTGCCATTCAGCTAAGAATTAAAACCAGTTTATTCCTCAAAATTTAAATCATAGCAGTATTTTATTATCTGATTTGCATTACCAGTAGCTACCATCTGATGCCATGCACTGTGCACCTAAAATAATGGTAGCAATTTTGTTATTGGCTTATGTTTGAATATAACTCAACAAGACCAGCACTATTGCCCAAAATAATCACAAATTGCTTAAATAAACTATTTCATATGAACTGTGCTGCTGATTTGTTATGCGGTTGCTGTTACTGTTTAACTCCGTGTAGTCATTCTGCTTGTTATATTGATGCGATTTTTGAAGTGGTTCTTTTTTTTAAGTAGTGAGGCTAAGTATATTTAAAATTTAGCAATATAAATCTGGGTTTTATTGGCAAGAATGCATTGACTGGATGTTTTGGATTTAGCAAATGATTCATCTTGCTTTAATAGTTACTATTTGGCACCTCAGGAGCACAGAATGGCCGTTAGTCAGTCTCAGATTCAGTCTACTCAGACTAATGCGAAGGAATGGATCTCTCCACATCTGCAAAAGAGAATCTGTCAAAAACAACAGCCTCCAGCAATGTTTTCTGCTCGGTTGGTTGATCCGTGTGGCATGAGCTCCAGATTTTTCTCTGCTTCTGTTCACATTTCTATCTTGCTCCTGAGGGAGTCCTCTGTCTTCTCATTTCAGCATTTCTGCCATTCCACATCTGCTTCTGAACTTTGATGTGTGTTGTTCCGTGTTTATATTTAAGCGCCACATTTACAAAGATTTCCTTAATGTTTCAAAACAAAAGTGTGGAATGAATAAATGGCTAGAATGAATAAATGCTGCAATAATGTACTGAATGTTTAAGCTATTGGTTTATCATCAGAGCCTGTGACTGATAAAAGAAAAACAGAAATAAATCAAATCAAACCAAACCTATAAAGGAAAAGTGACTTGCAGACGTTTGTCTGTTGTTTTTTTAAGTTATGCAATGTCTGTGGAACTATTTGTCTGTAAAAGTAAAAGTAGATGACTGTCATTTTAGGTCCTTTAGGCTCACAGGGGCCCTCGGCTTTGCATTATGTAATAAGATATATGAGTGTCTTACATTCTGAGGGTTCATTTTAACTGATGTGTTCATTAGGATTTATTCATTTGTCCTTTTCATCATTTAAAATATAATACTAATTATGAACTTTTATACTGTTCTTTTATACATTTTAATAAGCACAGGCCAGAATAAATATTACTTTTACATAATTATATATATATTATAAATGACAAATATTAATGTTACATAAAGATATTAAAGTCACCCCTATTGACATTGTATTTAACATTAGACACTTTATTAGTATTTATCATGTTTTTTATCTATAAAATCAACATTGTAAATTTAAATTGAACATTGATACATCAAAAATATAATATTATTAAATATGATATGAAATAATAGGTGCATTGGGTAGCACGATAGACTCATGGCATGAAAGTCGCTGGTACGAGCCTTGCTGGGTCAGTTGGCATATCTGTGTGGAGATTGCATGTTCTCCCAATGTTGACATGGGTTTCCTCCGGGTGCTCCGGTTTCCCCCACAGACCAAAGACATGCGCTGTAGGTGAATTGAATAAGCTAAATTGTCCATAGTGTATGTGTGTGAAAGAGTGTGTATGGGTGTTTCCCAGTGTTGGGTTGTGGCTGGAAGGGCATGCACTGTGTAAAACATATGCTGGATAAGTTGACGGTTCGTTCTGCTGTGGCAACTCCTGATGAATAAACAGACTGAGCCAAAAAGAAAATGTATGAATGAATGATGTAATATTAGATAATTTAGGGCAGCATATTGGCTCAGTGGTTAGCACTGTAGTCTCACAGCAAGAAGGTCGCTGATTAGAGTCCTGGCTGGGTGAATTGGCATTTCTGTGTGAAGTTTGCATGTTCTCCCCATGTTCACATAGGTTTCCTCTGGGTGCTCCGGTGTCCTTTACAGTCCAAAGAAATGCACAATAGGTCAATTGAATAAACTAAAATTGCCGAAGTGTATGAGTGTGTATATGGGTGTTTCCCAGTACTGAGTTGTGGCTGGAAGGGCATCCATTGCGTAAAACATATGCTGGAATAGTTGGTGGTTCATTCTACTGTGGCAACCCCTGATTAATAAGGGACTACGCCGAAGGAAAATGAGGGAAAATTAGATAATTTACTATAGAAATTTATATTTTAATATTTAAACAGTTGTAATACATTTTATAGTATAAATTCTAACAGATTTAGTTATATACATTATGCATTTACTGAAGTATAAGTTCCATTAACAAAAATAATAAATATATATTTATTATCTTATATAAAAACTAATTTTCTCCACGTCAAGATTCCCAGTAGGGCTGTACGTTATTGGAAAAATCTGATATTGCGATATTTTATTTTTCTGCAATAGATATTGCGATATGAATACAGTTTCACAATACCTCTACTTGATGTTTTTCTGGGGAGTCAAACAGTATTCAGGTATAGAAATTGAATAATCACAATGCGAAAAATGCTTTTATAGTTTTGTTTTATCTAGTTTCTAGTTCAAACATCAGAAAATTCTTAGAGCAAGTAAAAATTGTGTTTTGCTTTCACCGTCAGAAGAAAAAAGTGAAAATTAAGAGTTTTTCCTTACAACAAGCAACATTATCTGCCAGTTAGGTAAGTGAAATAATCTTAATTTCTCTTTGAAATGTAGAAAAAATTCTAAGTGAAAAAAACAAAACAAAACCAAAAATAAATAAATTATATAAATTTGGTATAAATACAGTTATTAAATGCAATTCTGTAGCTCCTGGTTAACTATAATTCAGACTCACCATTGCATATCTTTGCGATGTGATTATTACAGATGCGAACATTGCAATATCAATGCTTTTGTGCAGCCCTAATTTGCATGCCAAGATCAGAAAATCCCTGTTAATGAATTACGTTAGGTATTTTATTTTATTTTTTAAGCAAACACATCCCAGGTGGCTCTCTCCAAATGTTCATTTTCTCTTTTATAGAACATACTGCTTTTTAGGTATTAAAAGCTTTGAATGACATAATTGTCACGGAGATTACATCATTTAGTTAGAAGGATTTTCTGCTCCCAGAAGCCCTCGTGGTTGAGCATGTGCAATTAATGGTTTGGATGGAATGTGCTTGGCAAACATATGGTTTGCCCAGGTCCTGCTGTAGGATCAGACATCTCTAACTCTGGCCTTGTAAAACAGATTTCGCTCCATTAAACATAATGCGATGTCTTGCGCATTGATTTTTCGTGTGGGCAGCTTGCAAATCAAGCTACTTACTGGAAGGTGAAACCGCAGACCATAAGGAAAGTTTGATATTTTGAGAAAGAAACGCTTGTAAATTCAACCACACAATCATCGTAAGATTCTCCAAGGGTTCATGTCTTTCTGCTTTCTTTCAGAAGCCATGGCTGTTAGATTAAACCGGCTGAAAAGAGGCCTTTTTCTTCTGGGGACGCTCTTTATGGTGTCCCATATTGTGCTCTCAGAGGAAGCGGTGAATGCAGAGAAAGAAGTCACTTTCAGCCACGTCTACAGGATTGACTCCGGTTGTAAGCAGGGTTCTCAAGTAGGTCAACTTTCCCAGGACCAGGCCTCAGAAGGACAGTTAGTCACAGTGAATGGAGAGAATGACATTGTCTTTAAGCACAGCATACGCCTCCAGCCGGCCGGTTGTGGATGTGCAGATTCGGAGGATTTCAAAGCTCTGCTGTACCGTGTAAATGGCCTGGAGGAGGAAGTCAACTACTTAAAGAGCCAGTGCGCTCAGGGCTGCTGCAAAGGAGGGTCAGGTATTAGCCCTAACATGGAGATCGCACCCTGTCCTTGAGAAACTAAAACTTAAAATGAGCCACATATACCCAAATACACCCCAACTTTGATATAGTCAAGTCAGGTTTTGGATTAAATCTATAACTGGCTTCATAACCACCTGGTTGACCTTTTGTCCATAGGTTATTATTAATATTAAGGGCCCTATCGTACACCCGGTGCAATACGTGTTTGGCTCGATTTGTTGCTATTTTCAAACCACCGCAACAGTAATTTTTATGTTTACCGCCATGATGTTTAAATAGCAAATCCATTTGCGCTACTTTGTGGACTCATGGGTGTGCTAGTCTATAAAGAAGGTGTGTTAAGGTGCATTGTTGGCGCGTAACTATTTTGAGAAACTGAAATTACCGCACGATTGACCAGGTTAAAGTCAAGTGCAGATCGTGTTAGTTCAAGATTCAAGCACTTAATACACACAGGATGTACAGCATTACACAAATATCTTTACATGTGAAAAAAAAAAAAAAACATTAAAATGTTACAAAAATTATTATTTACTACATAGATAAAAAAAAAAAAACACTACCCCCATGCCTTCTTCATGTCCGGGGGGCTTTTTTCAGTTTATTTATGACAATTTGCATTAGTATAATATTACTATTTTTAGCAGTATTATTTTTTTATGCATATTTATATTTGTTTTAATGAAAAACAAATTTAGATTTGTCCATCTGTTGGGTTTTGAAGAAGTCTGCATCATCATATGGGGCATAAGAATAAAACATGTGTTTGGACCACACTTCATTATTATTGTTCATTTATTCATTTGCTGGAAATTAGAACAGAATTTAGAAATAGTTTTGAAA
Organism: Danio aesculapii; assembly: GCF_903798145.1. NCBI lineage: Eukaryota > Metazoa > Chordata > Actinopteri > Cypriniformes > Danionidae > Danio > Danio aesculapii. The sequence goes on along the minus strand of NC_079436.1, from coordinate 35,196,634 downwards.
CAAATCTTTGTGCTTAACAAACGAAAGTAAATATGTAGGCTAATGGATGTCTTCAGTGGAGTGTGTACAACACCATTTCCTGACTCGAAATAAAGGAGTAAAGTAATAAGTAAAAGTAAAGAGAAAGTAAAGAGGCCAAATGGAGGAGGCTCATGCTTTATCCTCATGCAGACAGTCTGTTTAAATGTTTTCTCACAAGTGAAGTGTTTAGTTTTCCACTTACATAGTCTGCCATGTAAATAGCAAATGCGCCATGGCGCGACACAACTTACTCTTAAAGGTAATGGGAGATGAGACTGATTGGTTTAATGCATGTTATGCTCAAAATACACCCATAACTCATTAAGAGAATAAGCACAACCCTGTTAGACCATGTGCTGTTGCGCAAATTATATTTTTCCATCCTTAAAATAGCAAAAGTGGATTCGGATATGCCCTTAACACTTTTGCGCCATGCGCTTTAGACTTTGCGCCAAGATCGTTAAAATAGAGCCAAAAAACTCTAAATTTGCTTAGAATCAGAATCAGAAAGAGCTTTATTGCCAGGTATGTTCACACATACGAGGAATTTGTTTTCGTGACAGAGCTTCTACAGTGCAACAGGATAACAGAGACAGGACAAAAAACAAATAATAAATATATTTAAAAAAAAATAGAAGTAAGTAGTGAGTGCAAATATACAAATTGACAAGTGTATGTACATGTTTATAGAAAGATTATTACCGCATTAGATTAGATAGTTTAGAGAAAGATTATTATAATTTTGCATTTTTAGAATTTACTTTATTTAAATACTATTTTAAAAATGGCTGTCAATTCCATTTAGTTTTAGTTAATTTCATTCAATGGTTTTGTTAGTTTTAGTTAGCTTTTTATTTTTTGAACTCAAGGATTCAGATGGCAGCAGTACTTTGAATAAACCACACAAACAAAGCTTCTGCATGAAGCATCCTTTAACAGAAACAAAACTTCCAAGAGTGAATAATGAGTATACTTGCTAAACATACTAAATTGAAGTGATCCAACTAGCCTAAATGTGAACTAAGCATGTTTAACTACATACATAATATTTAATATGAAGAAGTTTGACTTAATTCTTCATATTTATTTCTTTTGTTTGTTTAATTTGTGTGTTTTTTTGTTTTTGTCTTTTCAATCTATTATTTAATTTAAGCTGTGCAAACATTAAACTTTGCTTTGGTTAAACTAGAATGATTAAAACCAAACCTGAAACAATAATATATAAATATAAGGTTATTTGTATATTTAGTTTCAGTTTTAGTAATTCTAGGCTTAAGGTGGTGTCAAGAGCACAATTTTACCAAAAAAACTGGTGGCAGTTTTCTTAGAGTAGAAGTGAAAGGATTACCTTAACATCAAATTTTTACGAATATTTATTCATGCGCCAGTTTAAAAGAAAAAAAGATTTCAGTCTTTTTTGCAGTTAAGTAGATTCCCCTTCCTGTGGAGATTGGACAAAGTGGACCACTTCAATTTAAATGCCAACTCTGTTTAGAGAACGTACTCACACTATTCAGTCTCAGCAGAAGCAATGGTTGTGTGGTTTATTTGAATATGTAATGCTGCCATCTGAACCCTTGAGTGCACCAATCTAACTCTGGTGGGGCTCAACTGAATTATAAACACAACATTGGCCAAAGACATCTAAACAAACCAAAAACAAGATGTGATGCCATAAGATTTAATTTGATAGATTTTATAAAACAATACAGAATGCTCAAGCTGTGATGTTGCCCATTAAAGTTCAATACAATTCCTGATGCTGTTTTGACACATTTTAAAAGTTCACAACTGTTCCAATTTAGTTCTATAAAGTTGTTTCTTATCCTAAAGTTTTAAAAATAGCAGTGCGAACCAGACGTTCAGTCATTCATTGTAACTTATTTATTTCTATTCACATCAAGCCAAAAGAACAAAACTTCACATGTAAACACACCATTCTCTCATATAACTGGACTTTCAAACATGTGCATCGTTTCTTGCTTAAGCACTAGAATCAGACATTTTAGGGTTCCCCAACCCCCAAAATCTGTATTTATATGTGCTATCTTCAAGTGCACTAGGTTAATACCTCTTGTTCTCCTCTTCCAGGTGTGGACACTAGCTGCAGTGGGCATGGCACCTACCAGCAGGACTCCTGCAGCTGTAAATGTAACCCAGGTTGGGAGGGTCCAGACTGCTCCATCTCATCCTGCCCTGATGAATGCAATGACAACGGGCGCTGTGTTGACGGACGCTGCGTATGCTATGAAGGCTACACCGGTCATGACTGCAGCCAGCTCACCTGCCCCAATGACTGTAAAGATAAAGGCCACTGTGTGGATGGGAAATGTGTGTGCTTCAGTGGATTCTCAGGAGAAGACTGCAGTATTGCCACCTGTCCAAATGACTGCATAGGAAATGGACGCTGCGTGGATGGGCAGTGCATCTGCGATGAGGGCTTCTTTGGAATCGACTGCTCAATGGGTAAGAATGACTTCAGTGTTATAATGTTAAGATGGTCTTACAGAGAGTTCTGAGAGAAAAATATAGTAGTGGTGTGTAATATTTATAGTCTAAAATAATATTGCAATTGTCTTTGAGTTTATTATGACACTACAGAATTATGTGAAGTTTTATAAACTAACTTCAAGAGGAGCACGTGCAATGATTGATCTCGGTTGGTCTCTCATCTACAGTCACCAATAAAACAATCAGATAAACACAAGCCTACAATAAATAGCCCATTTCATCTTACTTTCCTTATCTTCATTTTTTGAAGAATACCCCTGTCCACCCCATCTTTCCCTTTTCCTCCTTTACCAGGGGATTTCTCAAGACCTACCTGATCTCGGACCCCTTTTATGCTAAATGACAAGGCGGGAGCCCATAGACTCTATCCCCATTAGACTCTATCTCCGAGCTCAGGTTTCTCTCCCGGGACAGCATTCCAAACATGCAATTAGTATCAAGCAATATCTAAGTGTGAACCCTTGAAATCACTTTATTGAAACAAAAACAGGTCTTGAGAGTGTGTTAGAATCGCCAACTTATCCAGCATATATTTTACACAGCAAATGCCTTACAGCTGCAACCCAGTACTGGGAAACATCCATGCACACTCATTCTCACATGTACATTATGGACAATTTAGTTATTCAATTCACCTATAGCGCATGTCTTTGGACTGTGGGGGAAACCGGAGCACCTGGAAAAAACCCAAACGAACATGAGAAGAATTCCACACAGAAATGCCAACTGACCAAGCCGGGGCTCGAACCAGCGACCTTGATGCTGCCACAGTGCTAATCACGTGTCACACAAAATGTTTTTTTCACTTTTTAACAATCATGTATGGAGTACTTCAGTAATTTGACACAAGAAAGAGTCTTGTTTTCCTAAATATCAGTGTAAGTGGGATTGCAAATGCCACACTCATTTGAACAGTTTAAAAACTAAAACCATGGCTAAAAAATTGATTCAGTAAAAACCAAAAAAGAACATTTGAAAAGTTCAGATGCAAAAAAAAACTCTTAATGTTGCCTGAAATTTTCTTCTAAATGAGCATTTTTCTCAGTCTCCTGTTTGTAGGTTCACTATTATGGCAAAATAAGATTCTTTGTATTGCCTTTAAAGTGAAATAACTGAACATAAACATAGTCAACTGAGAAAAATGTTTATTAGAACTAAATTTCAAACAGCACATTGATGTTTTTTGCATCTGAACTCTTCACTTGTGTTTTCTTCATTTCACTTCAGTGTTTAAATCTTAATTGAATGTGTTTTTTAAATGTATTGAGTAAGCCAGTGATTCAATAATCCATTCATATGTTTTTTTTAAAATGAAAAAGATACATACTTTAAATAATCAGGCTGCACGATAATGGTCAAATCTGATATTGCAATGTTTATTGCAGAAAAATTAAATATCGCAATATGAATACAGCTTCAATTCAATTCAATTTAATTCATGTTTACTTCTATAGTGCTTTTTAACAATATAGATTGTGTCAAAGCAGCTTAACATAGAAGTTCTATTAAATTGAAACTGTGTCAAGTCAATGTTTATTTATAAAGTGCTTTTTAAAAACAACAAGTGCTTACCAAAGTGCACACATACACCATCTAAAACAAAGGACAAATCCAATAGACATAAGACTCTCATATGGTATTAAAAGCCAAAGAGTAAAAATGGGTTTTAAGAATAGATTTAAAAACAGAAAGGGTTGTGGCCTGCCTAACATGGAGGCAAATTATTCCAGAGTTTGGGGGCCACCACTGCAAACACACTGTCCCCCCTGGTTTTTAACCTTGTGCGTAGAACAGCCAAAAGTAGCTGATCAGCACATCTACTGTAAGTGCCCTTGATGGAGTGTACAATTGCATTAATGAAGACAAGTATCTTGATGCTAGTCCATTTAGGCATTTAAACACCAAAACTAGAATCATAAAATGTATCCAAAACTGTACAGAAAGCCAACGAAGAGAAGCCAGTGTGGGTGTAATGTGCTCCCATTTGCATGTACCCATCAGCAAAAGAGCAGCAGCTTTCTGCACCATTTGCAGACAAGTAAGGGAGGTATGGCTAATACCCACATAGAGGGCATTACAATAATCTAGCCGAGTCGAGATAAAAATATGTATAACCCTTTCAGAGTCATTAAAACACAGAAAAGACTTGAAGTTCAGTTTAGTTCAGTGTGGTATAAATTTCACAGCTGAAAGTCCAAACATTGAATAGCCAATTCCATTGATGCACAGCTCCACAAGTCCCAACAAAACAAGCCAGTGGTGACAGAGGCGAGGAACAAACTTCATCAATTCACGAAAGTGAAGGGAAAAAGTTTCACAAGATGATTTGAATAGCTTTCTGAGGAGTCTAACAGTATTGAGGTACAGACATTGAATAATCACAATGCAAAGAAATGCTTTTCTTACTTTGTCTCGTTTCTAGTCAAATTTACGAGTCAAAATAAGTCAAAATTAAGAGGTTTTTACTTTAAACAATCAAATTTATCTTCCAATTGAGTAAGTAATATTATATTCGGGTTAAAGTGTAGATATTTCGACTAAAAACGACAAAAACTCAAAGAAAAATCTTTTTATTCCATAAATCGTATAAAATTCCGTATAATTAATTAAATGCAATTAATCTTTGTTACACCTCCAAGCATCCTCATTTTTTGAGCCAAAATGTTTTAAACTCTCTTGAAATGCTCAGTCACAGGCTTTAAAAACCCATGTAAATGATACATTTTAACTCTTTTTTTTTGGTTAAACTCAGCTTTGACTCCACAAATCACATGTGTTCTGTAGCTCCAGGTCAACTATAACTCCCCCTCAACATTGCACATCTTGCAATGTGACTATTGGGGATGTGCACATTGCGATATCGATGCTGAAACAATATATTGTGCATCCCTGTTACGTATTATACAAAATATTGTTTGACTATTGTTATAAAAATCATCCGAAAATACTGTAAAATTTATACATCCCCATAATAAAAGTCATTTTTTCTGGTTTGTATCACACAAGCGTTTGTTCTGTAATCAGACTACACTGGCTGTGTGGTTAGCGTTTGATTCACTTTAAAGAAAAACACTTCTTTGTCCCTCTGTGTGCTTAATTCAAAAAATAATCATAAAAGACATTAATCTGTTAATTATAGTAATCTAAGACTCTCGTGTACTACTGTAAAACTCATTTCAAGTCTCTCAGAATTGCATGCATACTTTTTAAAGGAGGCAAGATAACAAAGAAGCAACTTTTCTAGCTCAAGCTTCAACATAAAATGTTACTTTACACCATGAATTTACTGCTACTGACTGCTCTACTTTTCTAATTAGCACTTATATAAGTGCTAAACACACACTGAAGTAGTTCATTTGCTTATATTAGCTCTTATTTTTCAGTCTCCTGCTGGAAGAAAACAGTAAAAGATAGGCCTCATTAGCACAAGGGAATTTTTTTTTCATCAATCCAATTCAGCTCCATGCGTTTCCATCTCAGAGCTTCAGAAAGACGTGGAGTGCCTCAGAGCTGGAATGCATGGATAGATGAGCTGAGTTTTAAAAACTATTAGCCATGGCCAGAGCCTTAGGGTGTGACATATCAGCTGTGTTAACACTTCTGAAAGGCTTCTTAGGGGAGTTTGGGCACCGTGTAATTTACTTCAAGAATGATAATAGCAGGGAGGTAGACGCAAGTACTGCAAACTAGTCAAACAGATCAATTTAGCCATTACAATCTCATGATCTTGACACTAATTGGTTTTGCTATATTACTTGAGGCTTTCAGCTGTCCATAACTCGTCTGAAGGATTTTCCATATCTAATGCTATAGGGAGCTGCCAATGTTATTAAACCACACTCGTTCCTGCATATATGGGAATGTCTGACTTGTAAATTCTTACAAGGATTTTAGGATGATGCTTGAAAGCCATGCCATGAACACCAGAGGCTATAAAAATTTAGGGTTTATTACAGCGTATTTATTAGGGTTTGTATGTTCCATTACTTTTAAAAACCAAAACAATGTCTAAAATATTTTTATGTGTCCATTTTGCTTATTTCATTCATTTGGAAGAATGGAAGAATGAGTTATTAAAACTATGTTTAGAAATGTGTTGAAAAAAACGTTAAACAGAAATTGGGGGAAAAGAATAAACAAGAGGGCTAATAATTCAGGGAGGCTAATAATTCTGACTTCAACTGTATATTAGGGGTGTGACGAGACGCTTACTCAATGAGACGAAACAAGACTAAAATATTTTATTCAACTGAAAAAAAAAAAAAAAAATCACAAATTGCAAAACTATTTAGGTGTTTTTTTTATCAACTTGTAATGAATGTTATTTTAATTCTATTTTAATTAATTGTGCCATAAAGGACATGCAAACACTAAATATTTAGCTATAAACTCTACTGACTTGCTTGTTCCCTGCACAATTTAACACAATAATCGAACTCCTTTCCACAAATTGATCTTTAAAAAAAAGTAGGTAATCATGTCATTTTTGGTTTAAATTTTTTCAGCAGATTCACTTGAATTCACAAACAGCTTCAGTTTTTTTCCGGACAGCATAAACGTGTGTTTAGTGATGATGATAATGATGACGATGGGGGTACAGTTGAAGTCAGAATTATTAGCCCCTCTGAAAATTATTAGCCCCTTTAAGCTTTATATTTTTTCGATAGTCTACAGAACAAACCATCGTTATACAATAACTTGCCTAATTACCCTATCATGCCTAGTTAACCTGATTAACCTAGTTAAGCCTTTAAATGTCACTTCAAGGTGTATAGAAGTGTCTTGAAAAATATCTAGTCAAATATTATGTACTGTCATCATGGCAAAGATAAAATAAATCAGTTATTAGAAATGAGTTATTAAAACTATTATGTTTAGAGATGTGTTGAAAAAAATCTTCTCTTCGTAAACAGAAATTGGGGAAAAAAATAAACAGGGCGGCTAATAATTCTGACTTCAACTGTATATGTCTCCAGGAGTTCAGTGTTCACTGTGTGCGCGCACTCGGAGGAGATGTGTGTCTGTGGTCCTTTACTGACTCGATGGATGCAGAAAAGTGTCAAACCGCTGAGTGTGTATATGACGATTATGGCTTTAAGCGCATCTAAAGTGCTATTGCATCGTATGTTATGAGCTGTGGTTAATGCGTGTGGCTGCAATTGTTGTAGCCTCTGCTTTTGGACGTGGCAATCCTTAAACTCGGGTGAAGAAAAAAAATCGGTTAAGTCACACTCATCTGCCCCAAACGAGTGACGCGGAACTCATGTGTGTGCAAAGCACTTGATGTGCAGTTCTAATCCAATCCTGCCTCCAATCTTTAGTGCTAAATTCACCCTCACGCTCCATCATAACATCACAACTCATGAGACAACTTTTTACCTCGACGAGAAATCTCGTTGACTTAGTGCACTTTCAAAATGTACTTAAAGTGTTCGGCTACTCGGCTACTAATTTTGTACTTAATGTACTTAACAGTTAATAGTTAGTACTTTTTAAAGTAAATTTAAGATGAACTAAGTGCACTTGACTGCTATTTTGACACACCATTAAGTTGAATTAAAATATACTACTTTTAATATTAAAAAACAATATTTCATACTACATTTAATACATTAACCATCTTTTATTGCACTTTTAAATATGCTATCTGTACAAATAAAATACATTTATAAATTCTTTCATATATAACAATAAGCTCTTGCATAATCTTTCAAAAATATTTGGAATAGTATATTAATATTTCATATCAATGTTAAAAAAAATGTGCTTAATATTTCAGTGAATGTTTTCCCCCCAAAATGCTTTGATGAATACATAAAAAAAAATTAAAAAATGAAATTTAACTAAGCAAACAATTGTAAATGGATCCTTGTAATTTAATAATTTAAGTATATATTTTTTGGAATGATATAAAAAAGTAAAAAGATAAAATTCAAAATATAAATGTAAATGTCACTACTGTCACCTTCAATCTATTAAATAAATACTTCCTAAATTAATTTGGTTTATAACAATAAAAGAAACCTTATAGAGCCAAAACAGTAGCATATAAATAAATAAATTTACTCTGCAAGCCCAGACCAACTGGTTTACTGTATGTGGAAGCGATTACAAACCCACACAGATTAGACCTGAAAGAAAGCCGGGAAACACCATGAAACGATTCTGCGTTAATCGTGAATGTGGTCGATCATCAAAAGATCAGCATGGCAACTTTGTTCTACCCACAATGAGCGAGTGAGGTTTTGGTGAATGTCTTAATGGCTGATCAACACAATGCAGATGCTGACAATTAGATTTACCTTGAAAACAACTACCGCTGAAATTGACTTAAACCTTGCATAAAAGTCAGTAGTTTTGTTGAATAAAGAGAAAAGTCTTAAGTTGCATTTGTGGGAAAACCAAACATACACTGTATGGGCTAAAATTGACTTTTCTTTTATGCTCTTATGTATTTTGTAAATGTAATTATATAACCACTTAATTTTTGTTTAGTAATATGCATTGTTTAGATATGAAATACAATTTCTTCAGTATTTAGATTATTTTTAACCCTTAGATTATAGATTTCCATAGAATTGATTGTATCCCAGATAAATATTGTCCTAACAAACCACACATTAATGTAGAGGATATTTATTCTCCTTTCAGATGATGTTTAAATCACAATTTTCAAAAATTGACACTCATGACCTGTCAATTTGTGGTCCTGAGTCACAAATGGTATGATAAAAAATTGAATTTATAACAGACCTTATGAAATGTAAATAAAAGAGCATATTTAAAATGTTTTAAGGATCACACAGATGATTATCTTCTTTAAAGACAGATCATTGCTGATTTATGGCAATACTAAACAGAGCTGTATTCCAATTGTAATTCAACTCTAAAAAAGGCTAGAAAACACAATTCTTTCATGTTGTCCCATACAAATTGATTAAGTTAACTTAGTTGTTTTTAGAAATGTAAGTGTATTGAACATAAAACATTTAAACTGTCCCAAAAAACACCCAAGAAGTGTGTTGATTGAGCTCACTTAAACAAGTCATTTGAACAAGCAGCAAAAATCATTTTTCGAGTGTTGGTCATCCCTCATAATCAATCAGTGGAAACACACTTATGCTTTCAATCCAGTCGGCTGATGATAATTAATTAGTTCTGCTGGACATTTTGAGAATTATTTATGGGTGAAAATGTTAGCAAACCCTGGAGGGAACGGGAGGAATGGCTGTATGAACTGCCACTGGATGGAAAGGTTCCTGCAGAACTGAAGGAAAACATTTGACTTCCTGCCCTCTCGCCATGTGGAGCAATGTCCAAACCTGCTGTTCATTCTTTCCTGGGTAATGCGGTCTCCACAGCACACTTTTCTCCCCCTCATGGATTTCCCTCTTTTTTAACTCTCTTGCGGTGTTTCCTTAAATCCACCATCAACTTTACATTTTTCTTTGTAAGCCGGTGGGTGATGTGTTCATGGAAACTTCACTGACCGTCTGGGAATCCTGGTTTGGAGGCCTCCCTCTTTTTTCTTATTCCACAGATGTGCCGTTTTTGTAATGATCCATACTTATTAATGAAGCCTCAAAACCACAAAGAAACCAGAGTGAAAATGTATCTGTCTGAAATAGCCAGCTCAGATGTTCAGCAAACCTCAAGATCACCTTGTATTTGGCAAGATGAGCTGCATAACAAGCTTTATAAATAGAAGTAGAAATATTAAAGTGATGGCCATCTTGCATACTATTATTATTTTGTGCAAATCTTGAGCATGTCACTCATCCGGCACTGTTTGTTGCAAAGATCATCGCACCATTTCAGTTTTTAAAGAGGAACGTACAATGACTTCTGTAAGAGATTATTCCTGCAGATATTTCTGTATGATGTTCGCACATGGGTGAAAAAGCCACAGCAAGCATTATTTAGGTTTTCTTCAAAAGAAAACTATACACTATATATTTAGTCCATTATGTTGTGTTTCATTCTATTTATGAAAAACAGTAGTCTGCATCTGAAATGGGTCAAAAAAGTTATCAAAGTTGCCCTAAGATAAGAACAGGTAGTGTTTAATGATCAATTTGTTTTTAGGACAGCTTTGACAAATGATTCTATATGTTAATAGTATAGTCACTGTCCTTTAACCAAATTGATGATTAAACACTATAGTGTGCATATACCATTTAAAAAAGAAGATAAATTTACTTGATAAAAAAAGAAACAATATATTTACAGTAGATATAACATATTTCAGATAAAAAATAAGTTGTTTTTTTAAAAGCATAATAAATAAAATAATTCTTTATACAATAATATCAACACACAATAAGGGAAAATATGCATTCATGCATATGCAATTACTAATATGCATTGTTAAGAACTTTAAATGTGATTTCCTTAGTATTTAGATTTTATTTAACCCTAAGATTATAGATTGTCATATAGCTGTATATATATATATTTTTTTTTTTTTTTAAATTGACGCAAATAAAATTTCATTTTAGTCATTTCTTCAGCTTATTACATGGCTACTTGCCACAAAACATAAAAAGTAGACAAGTCATTTTTCTGAGCAGTAGCTTATTAATTCCTTATTTACATGCAAAGCTGTCAGAAATGAAAGTGGCTAATTGACATACAGTACACTAATCTACGCTCACTTTATTGTGTGTGAAAATCCCAGTAGATCAGCAGTTTCTGAAATACTCAAACCAGTCCATCTGGCACCAACAACCATGCAATGTTCAAAGTCACTTAAACCACCTTTCTTCTCCTTTCTGATGCTTGGTTTGAACTGCAGAAGATTATCTTGACCATGTCTATACATACCCAAATGCATTGAGTGGCTGCCATGTGATTGACTGATCAGATATTTGCGTTAACGAGCAGTTCGACAGGTGTACCTAATAAAGTGGCCAGTGAGTGTATGTATTATTCAGTCAAAACATGGTGCCAAACAGTCAAAAACAGTGACATGACAGACAAGTATTTGAATATGGATGTGAACGCATTCACTGATGAAGTACCCGGATGTTATTACTGTTCAGTGGTTGTTATCTGGTAATAACGTACTTCTGAACATTTCAGAATCAAGTTTTCCAGGCAGCTGTGTAACAATAATGAATAATAAAAGTATTATTAATAGTATTATTAATAGTAGTAATAACAATTTTGGTTCATATGTGCCTCATTATTAATGTTACATTTACCCATTTACTTCATATTTCTTTATAACCAAAAAGTTTTTTTTGTTTGCATTTTCTGTAGCCTGTTTGTTTTCCTAACTAACAATTTCCTAATAAATATTATTACAAATTATTCCAATTTTTGGTTAAAAGAACATCTGCATAAACAGGACCTCAATGCATAGACAAGAACTGTGTCATCTGACATAAAAACAAAACGCACTGACAATATTGCTTCATCTTTCAGTTCTAGGACCAAAAGGCCTCCGTCTAATCAAAGTCACAGATGTATCTCTGCTGGTGGAGTGGGAGTCTGTGAGAGGAGCCGAGTACTACATCCTGTCCTACCATCCAAAGGGAAATAAGGGAGCCATAAAAGAGGTCCAGGTGGAAAACACGAAAAACTCATACCTAATCACAGGCCTCAAACCAGGAGTCACGTACATAGCGCAGGTGTATGCTGTCATCAGGGGCATTAATAGTGAATCTGACCAGATAACAGCCACAACCGGTAAGAAAAATGACTAAAAATGCTACATGTATACTTGTAATAATGTAGTATTAATGGCTATTTGTAAATGATAAATTGAAGGTTTGTGTCCAGTGCTTTGTAAACAAAGAAATCTGTTCAGTCTTTAAATGGCTTAGTCATAGCAGCAAACAAGCAGTGGGATTTATGTAGTGTTAACCATAATGCCAGATGTAACTAAGCTGGTAGGGTTCAATGAAAAGCCAAGCTCTCTTTTTCACGGAAATGAATGTCGTTGTGCAACAATGGGATGAGCATTACACTTTGATGTGGTTAGTCGTACATTCCCCACTGCACATTAGACTCCCATGAGAAAGTGCTGATCTTCTGGATGTGATGAGGAAGATGAACAGTCAGCATGGGACACTGTCAGTCACCAGCTAGCAAAAAGTTGAAATGTCTGAAAGCATTTCCGTTTCAAAGATGAAAAGGGCTAGCTCAGTCAGAAGTGGTAAAACACTTGGCTGTAACTCATTTGTGTCATCCGGTGGCTGAATGTCAATGATGGATGCTTGTAAGAGGAGTGCCAGAGACACCCAGTCAAGATTTGCATCCATTTGCATTGTTTAAAACCTAAAGGCTGCTCTTAAGAAATCTTTTGGGGAGTTATTTTTTATCTCCGTTGTTGAATTAATGGCAGTTAAGGAATCCCTTGACTTTCATTCTCTTCATTTTCAATATAAGCACATGACTAGTTGATAAGAAAAAATATTTTTAAATGGACGAATAAGAAACTACTACTGTATTTTGAATGTACAATGCAATTCAAAATGTGGTTAGTAAAAAAATTATAATTTTATTTAGCAGGTTTGTGTTAACTTGATAAAAAGATACATTACAGTACAATAGATTTCCATTTTAAAAGAGTACTGTTGTTTTGAACTTCATATTTATCAATGAATCCTAAAAGAAATTGCATCATAAATAACGAATTTTAATAAAAAGTGTGTGACCTAATTGCCATCACAGCAATACATTTATTTAATTCATTATTTTAATTAAAATGCATTTAAAATGCTTGAAGTATTTCAGAGTAATTCTGTGTATAGTTGATATGTTTCATACTATTTTATTAATTTTGTTTCAATAAATTACAGTTGTAGTAGGTGATCTGCCTAAATGCTAACTGGTTAGCATAATATCTTTTATATACAATCCCCCCCTGCCGTGCAAAGCTATGCCTCCTGAAATCACATGAACACGCATATTAAAGATAACAGAGACCCACTAGATCATGTCATTCGCCAGTTTGAAAACTTTATAGGACTTTATAATACTACAATTCCCAACAATAAACTGTATTATATCTAGCACAACTTCAGTTGTGTAGCAAGCTAAACTTGTCAATGTGCAATATTACATGCATGCAAGGATCGCTGACCTTACTCACTCATGTGCTTTGTACTAAAGCGACTACTGTATGCTTAGTGGTTGGCCGGCGGGGTGCAGGAATTACAGTTATTTCGAAACCCATACTTACATGCTATTTTAGTCAGAATATTCAAAGTAGCATGGTAAACAATATAGGAACCGCATCCTATTGTCAATGTTCAAAAATGAACCAATGTGAATATAAAAGCAACTTCACCTCAGTAAAGCAGGCTAAGCGGAATAGCGCTATTTAATTATGTTTGTTGATAAACTAAATAAAAATCTACATTGTCGATGCTGTAAAAGGTCCCTTATGACACTGAAAATAGTGACATCAATCGTTCGCTGGAAGATTTGAGTGGCTGAACAACACTTCCATGCATTTAACCCATTCGTAACAACAAAATCTACATCAGCTTTGCGTGACTAAAATACTTTTAAAACATAACTTTACCTGTCTAAAATAAATACTTTAGCCATGGTGTCACTCTTCCTCCAGCATGCAAAAGTAACTCCAATATTGATTCAGGATATTAAAAAGTTTTGATTCAGCATTTGTTTTTTACTGCTGTCCACGTGACTGCGGCACGCGTAAACGCGCAAACGGTGGATCTGCATGAACAGAGGTGCATAGCTGTACAAATCTACATTTGCCGACAGACAGTTTGAGATACTTATCAAAACTATGGGAATTATCGGCCCAACAATTTTTAATTGGATGAACTTTTTAAGTCTTATGCCTTACCCAGAATATAAAAATATATTTAAATACATTTAGATAATTTCCTTTAATCATTACTATTGGAATGTGAAGAGACTTTCAACCAGCACAACAAAAAATGTTTCTCAAGACAATCACCTACTGCACCTTTAATCATGGATGCAAAATAGATTAAAGAATACGTAGTTTAAAGGGTTCCAAGTGGTTCCAAATGGTTATGAATTTATTTCTTTTGTAAACACAAATGAAGATATTTTGAATAATGCTGAAAACTGGTAACCATTGACATCCATCGTAGGGAAAACAAATACTATTCAACTCAATCGTTACAAATTTTCAACCTTTTTGAAAATATAATCATTTCTGTTCAGAATTTTCCATTTTGGGTAACTATCTCTTTAACAATGCTACTAGTAATTGCTTTAACATGATACTGAAAAGTTTAAGACCATAGTTAAATTACATAGAAACAAAAAAAACAACTTTGTTCCACATTAAGTTGTTTACGGTGCATAACAGATATGGCCCTGAACTGATCTGCTTTTCTCTTCAGAGGTCTCTGGTATTGAAGGAATCAAGGTGGTGAGCCAGACAGAAGACTCCATCCAGGTGGACTGGAAGAATCCTGGAGTTATTGTGGACTACTTTAAACTGACCCATGCAAGTCCTGATGGCCAGGGAGGACATGAGAATGTGGTGATGAGCCAGGAAGCCAGAACCAAGCACACCATCGTAGGTCAGTCTGCTGTAAAGCATCCTTCGGCAGACCAAATTTCAGAGTATGTTCATTTTAATGGCTGACAACAACACAAATTTGTGTTTTCTGCAGGTCTCAACCCTGGAACAGAATATCAGATAGGAGTGCAAGCAATCAAAGGTGAAAGTGAAGGCAAGGCATCGTTTGCTACAGGGGTCACAGGTCAGTATGCCTTGGTAACAATCTATAACATGGAAAGCACTCAGCGGCCACTTTGTAGGTACCAGGTTGGGCCCCATTTTGCCTTAAAAACTGCCTTAATCATTTTTGGCATAGATTCAACAAGGTACTGGAAATATCCCAAACTATTCATAAACCTGGAAAGATTTTGGTCTATATTGACATGATAGCATCATGCAGTAGCAGCAGATTTGTTGGCTGCACATCCATGATGTGAATCTCCCGTTTCCACCACGCCCCAAGGTGCTCTATTGGATTGAGCTCTGGTGACTGTGGAGGCCATTTGAGTACAGTGAACTCATTGTCATGCTGAAGAAACCAGTCTGATTCGAGATCATTCGTGCTTTATGCCATGACATGTTATCCTTCTGGAAGTAGCAATCAGAAGATGGGTACACTGTGGTCGTGGACATGGTCAGCAACAACCTTCTGCTACTGTAGCCCATACGTTCGACGTGTTGTGCACTAAGAGATGCTCTTCTGCATACCTCGGTTGTAACGAGTGGTTGTGTTGCTGTTGCCTCTTCTATCAGCTCGAACCAGTCTGGCCATTCTCTTCTGACCTTTGACATGCATTTGCACCTACAGAACTGCCGCTCACTGGATATTTCCTCTGTTTCAGACTATTTTCTGTAAACCCTAGAGATGGTTATGCATGAAAATCCCAGTAGATCAGCAGTTTCTAAAATACTCAGACCAGCCCATGATCATGTCTAAATGCCTAAACGCATTGCGTTGCTGCAATGTGATTGGCTGATTAAAAATTTGTGTTAATGAGCAGTTGGACAGGTGTACCTAATAAAGTGGCCGGTGAGTGTAAATGACTGTGAAGTTTTGTTTTTCATGGGGACTTTCCATTGACGTCTGTGGTGTTTTTTTATCTTGAGCCATTAAACCCCAGACAAAACTTTGCATTTTAAGATTTTCTTTAATGATTTGGGTCATAATTTTTTATTTTACTATATGACATTAATATTTATTGTGTTTATTAAGCAGTGCAACTCAGCAGGCGATTTCACATTTTGTTATTCTTATGGGGACATTTTGTGCCCAGAGAATTGGTGAAACACCTACCCACAGCACATCTATGAACATCAAAATACACTCATAGAATTTAAGGAATTATGGAAAAATAAAAGAGACAAATAGATGCACAAATCAGATTATTGTTCTGGCTTTGATACAAGGGATAAAAATCATTAGCAAACAATCTTCCAATGGCGGCAGTCCTTTCAAGCGTTCATACTTTACTCTCAGAAAATATTTTCTTCTGAAAGGGTCCAGTGTCCAATGGTAGTTAAAATCTTTACAACCCTATGCGTAAGACAGATATTTTCCTTGTCACCATAAATCAATTAAATTGCTTCCTTGACTGAAAAAACAACAAATCTCTTTTATTATTTTACCCAGGGCTATTGAAATGTGGCAGTTCTAACATTTCTTGCCTTGAAAAAATACACATGTCCAAAACCAACAAATCTCCAACAAAGAACCCTAGAGGCATCGCTTTCTGTATTATTATAGGTATCTTAGTGGTTGGAGCTGCAGATATTTAAAAGGTAGGGCTCGAACATGCTTTTAAGCTGATAGTCTGCCAACGGTGGGATCTTTATACTATCTAAACCTGTCAAGTAATGTGGAAACAAATTAGCAGGGGTCCGTAAATCTCCGACAGACGTGCCCAATGATGCCTTATGTAAAGAAGCCCTTTAAAAATTTGATTTGTGCGTGCTTCTGACTTTTGGAAATGTCGTCGAATAATACTGATGGTTTAGTCATTTAATATCCCCCCATTAAAATGTCAATTAGATATAGCTCTTGAATCATTTAAAGGCATTTGTCAAGTTTGTGCCCTAAATCTCACAGCCTGAATGCTTGGATTCAATTTATGGCTGGTTAACTGCTATAATACTCATTTTTAATATTTCTGCATGAGTGCATTTTGCCCAATAATAAGATCATACATTTAGAATTATGGTTGAAGATGCAAAATTATGTCATACGCATACACGTATCATACGCAACCGCAGCTCATAAGGTGGCTTTTATATATCAAATATGTGGAAGAAAAATGCTAGATTTCTGGCCCTTTGAATTTGCTGTGAGCATAAATATATTTTACGTTGTCAGGATATTTACTTATGGGAATTCAGCTCATCGCCAAAGGTGCTCAAGACAGATAAATTAGCTGCACTCTGTCTCTCTGCCGATTGCAGTTTGCCAAGTTTCATAGTCAGCTGATCAGTTCAAAGGATGTGTGTGTGGTTTCTCTGTCTGAGGAGGAAAGTGTGGTGATGTCTCAGAGAAAGAAAACATTGGATAGTGCAAAAATAAACAAAATCAAACAGCGGTCAATAGGCTTGCTGTGGTAGTTAGTGTTACTGGTGTTACATAGAGTTTAGCCATATGATTGTTCGGCTCACAAGCAGACAGGGGAAACAATTGCAGCTTGGGCCTCATGTACAAAGACTTACGTTGAATTCATACTAAAACATTCCATACGGACAAAGCTGTAAATGTGCGTACGCAGTAAAAAATTCAGATGTATGAAACACTGTGTACGCGGAATCCCCCGCATATTTTCTTTGTACATCCGAATCCGAAACTGAGCGCACATGCACGAGCGCAAAACCCCTCTCTGCCTCCTCCCCCTAATAAATATAGTAATGACTCTACTTTGGCAAAACCAAACGAAAAAGCAAAGCAAAAGCAAGCAAGCAAGAAGAGAAACTTCACAGAATGTGAATTGGAGGTGCTCCTATCGGAGGTAGACCGGAGAAAAACTGTGTTATTTGCAAGTTTGTCCTCCGGAATAAATAACAAAAGAAAAAAAATAGAGTGGGAGAGTTTAGCTGACGCGGTTAATGCAATGGGGACTGAACATCGCATTGTGAGTGAATTAAAAAAGTAATGGTCCCATGTAAAGGTGCAGGTTAAGAGGAGAACAGCGGCGCACCGTCAAAGTGTGGACCGAACAGGCGGGGGCACAGGGGATGCTGAACTAACACCCTTTGAGGAGAGAGTTGCCTCAATTGTGTGCGACACTTTACTGTCTGGGGTTGTATCCATGTTTGTGGGAGCCACAGATGTATTAGAAAAACACTTTGTTAGGGCGATATAGCAGCACCCCTCCGCTCTCAAGGCAGCACCACTGGCATTTCAGCTGCCCAATCGCCTGCTCTACAATTGACTGAGTGCCTGCCACCTTGGAGCCTCATCCCAGCCATGATGTTTGTGAGGATGAATTAATCATGGGTTGAACAAGGCCACCTTGCTACAATATTTGTTAAGCGCATTTGAGCATCACATTTATTTGCACATTTATTGAATGGAAATGTTTCCGATTCACGTATGCAAATTCGTCTTCAGATGGCGACTTTATAGCAATGTGCATGCAGTCGATCCCTCCGATTACATTGGGAAAACCGGCGATCGCTGCAAATTGCGCTTTAATGTTTGGCTGGTCAACAGCATGGTATGGAAACCTTATATACCTGCTATACATGCAGATGATCCCATCCCATACAACTGCCATTGCACGGCTTAAAGATACTTTCTAGTGTGCAATTTAACATAAATGCCTCTAGGAGTCGCCAATGGAAATAAAACAAACACATGAAGTTGGCGTGGACCAACGGACATTCTCACGTTAATATCATCGTTAGTAAAATCCAAACGTTAGTGTGAAATCTGGTGTATGCAAAGTTTTTGTGCGTATGCAGAGTTGATGCATGAGGCCCCTGGTGTTTTTATTGGTGTCTTTTGCCAACTTTTGAGTCTCTAATCTCGAATCTAATATTGCGAAATAAGCTTTCCCAATTTACAAATGAATTCGAAGATGACAGTTCAAATCAATATGGAGAGCATATTGAATATAGCATATAACATAGAGCAATGTTTTTTAACCATGTTCCTGGAGGACCACCAGCTCTGCACATTTTCCATGTCCTCTTAACCAAACACACCTGATTCAGATCATCAGCTCATTAGCAGACACTAAAAGACCTGTAATGGTTGTTTCCGACAAAAGAGACATCCAAAACATGCAGTACTGGTGGTTCTCCAGGAACGTGGTTGAGAAACACTGACATAGAGCATTTAATATGTCTCATCTCTCTCTCTCTCTATTTATATAATGTATTTATTATATTATTTTCATACAAATTATGCGTGGGCTTTTCTTCATAAATAGACAGATATAGCCTTTTTACTGATATGACAATGATAATGTTATGATATAACACTGCGCATCAGTGAAGTTGCTCTTCAGTCTTTTAGGCTTTCAGCAGTGATATTT